>NW_011495018.1:15501118-15512150 GCF_000754665.1 Bison bison bison | reverse complement strand
CCGATCTCCATGGGATTCTCCAGGCAAGAGTACTGGAGTGGGGTGCCATTGCCTTCTCCACTATAGAGCTTCCCAGAATCTATAATTCACACTACTATTGCTCTATATCAATTTGCTAATTTTAAAAACTAAATTTAATTAAAATGAAATTTACAATAAAGAGCACCATTTTAGCTGTATACTTTAATGAATTTTGAGAGAAATATGCAGTCATTTATCTACCACTACAGTGAAGATAAATAATATTTTCATAACCTCCAAAGATTCCCTTGTATCTCTTCATAGTCACTCCCCATTTCCATTTTCACTCTAAAGCACCATTGATGTGCTTTCTTTATTTTTTAAAAAATTAATTTTTTTATTTTTGGCTGTTCTGGGTGTTAGTTGCTGCCTGGGTTTTTCTTTCGTTGCGGCAAGAAAGGGCTGCTCTCTGGTTGCAGCACTTGGGCTGCTCGTTGTGGCGGCTTCTCTTGTCGTGGAGCACAGACTGTAGCATGCTCAGGCTTCAGTAGCTGTGGCATGAGGGCTCAGTGGTTGCAGTTCTGGGCGATGGAGCACAAGCTATTGGTTGTGTCACAATGGCTTAGTAACCCTGGAGCACGTGGGATCTTCCCAAACCAGGGATCTAACCCACGTCTCCTGTTTGGGCACTGGATTCTTTACTACTGAGTCACCAGGGAAGCTCATGAAGTTCTTTCTATCACTATAGATTTTATTTCTCTTTCCTAGAGTTTCAATAGATACATATACTGTATAGGACTTCTTTCACCCAGCACAATAGTCTTGAGATATATAAGTATTTTTGTGTCTGACACCAGTTCAGTTCTTTGGAGATTAGCCTTCTTTATGATGTGAGCATTGGACCATTAGGAAGACTGAACACTGAAGAATTGATGCTTTTGAACTGTGGTGCTGGAAAAGACTCATGAGAGTCCCTTGGACAGCAAGGAGATCAAACCAGTCAGTCCTAAAGGAAATCAACCCTGAGTATTCATTGGAAAGACTGATGCTGAAGCTGAAGCTCCAGTTCTTTGGCCACCTGATGCGAAGAGCCAACTCTTTGGAAAAGACCCTGATGATAGGAAAGACTGAAGGCAAAAGGAGAAGGGGTAGACAGAGGATGAGATGGTAGGATGGCCTCACTGACTTGATGGACGTGAGTTTGAGCAAACTCTGGGAGATTGTGAAAGATAGGGAAGCCTGGCTTGCTGCAGCCCATGGGGTGGCAAAGAGTTGGACAAAGCTTGGCAACTGGAACAACAACCAGTTCAATAATTTCTATTGCTCAGTTGTTTTTCAAAACTGTTGCGAATATTTGTTTACAATTTTTTTAGTGGACATTTGCTTTTATTTCTCTTGTGTAAATGCTGAGGAGTAAAATATTTTGATATTACTCTAAAAGTCCATTTTAACTTTATCAGAAAATGTCAAACTCTCTTCCAAAATGGTTGAACAATTTTATGTTCCACCAACAATATATGAGAATTCCAGTTGTTCCACATGTACTACTGTCAGTCTTTTTAATTTTAGTCATTCTAGTGATTTTATAGTGGTTTAAATTTTCATTTTTGTTGCTAATGATATTGAAGTTCTTCTCATGTGTCTATTTACCAATTGCATATCTTTTTGGCTAAGTATGTCTTTAATCTTCTCATTATATTATTTTTTATTCTTACTGAAATGGAAGAGCTCTTAATATATCCTGGGCAAGTCTGTATTAGGTTTATGCAATTCACATCATTTGTTCCAAACCTAAAAGCTTGCTTTTTTTATTTTCTTAGTGTCTTTCAAATATGTACAGTTTTTAATTTTGATGAATTTCATAATTTTTGTCTTTTATTACTTCTGCTTTTTGTGTGAACATTTAAGAATATTTTGTTTATTTAAAAGTCACAAAAATGTATCTTCTGTGGTTTTTTTCTAGTCTATGGTTTTAGCTTTTATGTTTGACTGTGATCAGTTCAGGCTAATTTTGTAATATGGTTTGACTATGCAACGAGGAAAAAGGAAAGATGTTTTTAAAGGGCTGAAATTGCACAACCTCTGGTGAAGAAGATTAAGTCTACTGTAGTCTTTGTTCATCTAGGCATAATGTCATTTTTTGGGGGGTTCTGTGTTGGGTCTGTGTTTATTCACTGATTTATTTGTCTCTCCTTGTGCTCAGTTTCCTGCTTCTTGGCATGTCTAGTAAGTTTGTATTGGGTTCAAGACTTAATATATTTTACGTTTTTGACTATCTGGTTTTTTTTTAATAAACATTTTTAAAATAAATATTTACTAAGTGAATTTTATTTTGGCAGGCAGTATAAGTAAATTATACTTTAACTTAATTCTTTTGAGGATTATTTTGAGCTTTCTTAGAGCAATCCAGACTATCCTTTTCTTTAAGATTGAAACCACTAAGGTACAGGCTTTCTGTGTTCTCTACTGAGTACTTATAATGACTAACAAAGACTCAACAACCTGGCTGATGGGAGCTCAAGTGTCTTCCAGCCATTTCTGAGCTCAGAAAACTATGAAACTCACCATTCTTTGGCCATTCTTTGCCTCGCCTTATTCCTTTGAGGAAACAGTGGAAATTTAAATGTATTTGAAGTTCTTTTTCTGCAGGTACCCTCCTCTCCAGGATGGAGCCCTACAGCTGGCCGCTACCTCAGCCTCCCTGAACTTAGGTTTTTTAACTCAAGTCACCTCTCCTTTTGGTTGTACTTCCTGCTCTCCAGGCTGTGATATCCCACCAGAAAACCAGGGCAATTGTTAGCTCACTTGATTTGTTTCTCTTCTCAGGAATTGCAGTGCTATTCTGCCTATTGTCCAATATCTAGAAGCAATTCTACACTCTGTCCACTTTTCTAATTGTTTCTGACAGGAGGATAAATCTAATCTCTGTAACTCAATCATATAGCCAGATGTGGGCATCTTAATTTGCTTTTTAATTAAAAAAATGTATTTCCAATTAGGTTTCTAAAATTGGTATCTAAAATACATATTATCAAAGATTTTTCTTTTAAACTGTGACCTCTGTGCAGAAAGACTCTAATGTTTACTCTTTTGGTATCAGTTCATTTATGACAATTATTTCCTTATAATGCCTTGGATCGCAGAGTTCTTTTTCATTATTTCCTTATAATGCCTTAGATTGCAAGATCGTTCGATGTTGCTCTTATTGTGTTCACCAGGAAAAATAACTCTGAATGCTGGAAGTACAATAGGATTGTTAGTTTCCTTCATTTGAAGGTAGTAATTTGCCTGGCTTACTTGCAAATAATATGCTAGATCCTGATGATGAATTAAACTTACCTCTAGAGGAATGTGCAAACATAATTGCTAATAAGAGTATGTCCAGTAGCTACACTTAGCATGCATGCATATTTAAGTGTGTCTGTATGTATATGTCGGAGAAGGCAATGGCGCCCCACTCCAGTACTCTTGCCTGGAAAATCCCATGGACAGAGGAGCCTGGAGGGCTGCAGTCCGTGGGGTCGCAAAGAGTTGGACACGACTGAGAGACTTCACTTTCACTTTTCACTTTCATGCATTGGAGAAGGAAATGGCAACCCACTCCAGTGTTCTTGCCTGGAGAATCCCAGGGACGGGGGAGCCTGGTGGGCTGCCATCTATGGGGTCGCACAGAGTCAGACACGACTGAAGCGACTTAGCAGCAGCAGCAGCAGTATGTATATGTATATATGAAGAGAGAGAATATTTTAATGAAACACCTTTACGCTTTTCATAGATTAAATACATTTACTCTCATCTTTACCTTTCAAACATCTTTTACGGTAGAGCAGTGTCTTTCAGTATATTATACAGAAATCCATAGGCAAAAATCAGTGGATCTCATTCATCAAAGTATTTAATTCCTTTACATTTTGCTATTTCTGAATTATATTTATCTTAATTTCTACAGACTGAGTTGTAGAAAACTTACTTTTTCTAAATAAGAATTTGAGGGTCATGGTCCTTACCATGTATTAAGTAATAACATACATAATGGTTTGAAAAAAAATGGTAGGGAAAAAATAAAAGTAGTGTGTTTTGATGAGTATATCATATCATCATGTGTTAAAAGTCCAAGATCCATTCCCTGACATTGATTGTTCTGGAGTAAATTAAGATGTATTAGACATGACTTGGATTGTCATTTTGCAAATGTGCAATGTTGTGTTTTTCAAAAATATTTTTCACACAGACCATTTAATTGAGAGGCAAAAGTTCAGATAGCAGTTATACAGATTAGGCTTTGCATATTTGATTTTGGAATGTACATATTCAGCATGGCACTCATAGAATTAAATGCACAGCTGCCAAAACTGTTAATGAGAACTGCATGCTTAATTTAGTTCTACATGGAAAATATATCCCTTCCTGCTCAATATTTTCAATCAAAAAAATTCATTAAGAAGTGTTCTTATCTACATTTCATTTTCAAGACACAACAAAAGAATGTAATATTCCATTAAAAATTAATGTTTAAGTAACAAATTTCAGAAATAAAATATTGACTTTTCCAAGTGCTTTTTGGGAAATTTAATTTATGAAGAAGAAAACTCCTGGAATATGATTGTAGCATTTCAATTTTTTTTCCTGTGCTTGCAGTTATTATGCAAATATTATTGCTATTGCAAAAGACCTTTGTCATGAATTACTTTGTAATGGAGCAAGGTTATTGAATACTCTTTTAAAAATAAATGTATCTGCGATAGTATTATACATAAGACCTGAAGATAAATTGATGGTGGTAAAAGACTAAACAAATGCACCCATTTTCCCCCCCTAGAATGTCAGAATTAAAGATGTTTATCCAAATGGTTTAAATCAATTTATTTTTATATTTTCAAGCTAGGCCTGTGGTAGTAAATGTGAAACAATGATGTACTCAGCTTTCTTCTTTAGCTGTCACTAAGATGGTGTCATAATGTTTAGAGATATGCTCTCTAACTGTCAGCATTTGTTACAGTTCAGTGATGCGTGATAAAGTGTGAGGGACATTGTCTTCCTGCATTGCTAAATGTATTAATGCAGGAGGATATTTCCCGATGACTTCTTACTCAAGGTCAAAATAATGAGATTCATCTGTTATTTCTTCAGCAATTTCTTTATTAATGAATATATTTTTTTATCTTAAACTGTTTCCTTAAGTTTGTTAGGTACTTGCTAAATTTTAAGGCAAATATATATTACAATTTAAAGAACCTATCATTTTTAACCTTTAATTTTATTTTAAATAATCAACTATGATTTCTCTTTTTTTTTAATATATAAAACCACATTTTGAATTTCTTTTTGTTGTTTCTTATGAAATATAACAGTGGTAGGATTGTAGATTTCTCTAATCCATTTACATTTTCTTCCTGTTTGCGACTTCAGTGAATAGGGAAAGTGTTTTGTAAAATAGTTATTATTATATATTAGCCAGCCATTAATTCTCCTTGTTCAATAATCATCTATCATTCATATAGTACTTTGAAGTTTATAACTTGCTTTCACATGCAATATTTATTTTCATTCTGATAACAGTTTTTTGGTAGGTATTTCAGAAAATGTTATCCCCATTTTACAGGTGAGGGTATTGAACTCAGGGATGTTAATACCCTAAGATCAAACAGCTTGAACTTAAAGTTAGGCTTTTTGGCCTCAAATCCAATACCTTTCCTTCTGTTCCATTCGTATTTGTTTATATTTATTGATAATTTAAACATTGCATAGTACTGGCATAAATATAGCATTGTGTTTTCATAGAAAAAAAGTTCAGTTCAGTCGCACATTCATGTCCAACTCTTTGAGACCTCACGGACTGCAGCACACCAGGCTTCCCTGTCCATCACCAACTCCCAGAGCCTACTCAAACTCATCTACATGGCGTCAGTGATACCATCCAAGTGTCTCATCCTCTGTCAATCCCTTCTCCTCCCGCCTTTAAAGCTTTCCCAGAATCAGGATCTTTTCCAGTGAGTCAGTTCTTCCCATCAGGTGGCCAAAGTATTGGAGTTTCAGCTTTAGTATCAGTTCTTCCAGTTAATATTCAGGACTGATTTCCTTTAGCATGGACTGGCTGGGTCTCCTTGCAGTTCAAAGGGACTCTCAAGAGTCTTCTCCAACACCACAGTTCAAAAGCATCAATTCTTCGGCACTCAGTTTTCTTCACAGTCCAACTTTCACATCCATACATGACCACTGGAAAAACCATAGCCTTGAACTAGATGGACCTTTGGTGGCAAAGTAATGTCTCTACTTTTTAATATGCAAAGTAATGTCTCTGCTTTTTAATAGCATATTAAAAACCTTCCTTCCAAGGAGTAAGCGTCTTTTAATTTCATGGCTGCAGTCACCATCTGAAGTGATTTTGGAGCCCAAAAAAATAAAGTCTGACATTGTTTCCACTGTTTCCCTATCTATTTGCCATGAAGTGATGGGACCAGATGCCATGATCTTCGTTTTCTGAATGTTGAGCTTTAAGCCAACTTTTTTACTCTCCTCTTTCACTTTCATCAAGAGGCTTTTGAGTTCCTCTTCCCTTTCTGCCATAAGGGTGGTGTCATCTGCATATCTGAGGTTATTATTTCTCCCAGCAATCTTGATTCCAGCTTGTGCTTCCTCCAGCCCAGCGTTTCTCATGATGTACTCTGCATATAAGTTAAATAAGCAGGGTGACAATATACAGCCTTGATGTACTCCTTTTCCTATTTGGAATCAGTCTGTTGTTCCATGGTTGCTTCTGTATTAATTTTTCTAAATTATCACTCTTAAGTGATGTCACCTCATTGCTTACCAAACTTCTGTGGCTCATTACCAACCCTATTTTTCCTCCATATATCCATACAGTCATTTCAAGAGAAATATTTACACAGATAAGAAATACCATTGTTTGAAGATTTTCATTCACTATAGTTGATTTTATTTCACCGAGTACCTATTGATTGCAAGTGTTGGCATGGGATAATTTCATTTTATTGATTTAATAAGACCCAACATACTCTTTTAGGGCTTCCTAGATGGTGGTAGTGGTAAAGAACCCTTCTGCCCATGCAGGAGATATAAGAGATGCAGGTTCAATCCCTGGGTCGGGAAGATCCCCCAGAGGAGAGCATGGCAACCCACTCCAGTATTCTTGCCTGAAGAACTCCACAGACAGAGGAGCCCTGGCGGGCTATGGGCCATAGGGTCATAAAGGGTTGGACATGACTTAAGAGACTTAGCATGCAGGAACATATGCTATTGGATTAATGCCAGCTGTCTTTCCAGTTACAATCTGCCTGTCTGTGATATTTGGTCTTTAATTTCCCCATAGCACTTTAGACTTTTTAGGGACACAATTTTCACTCAAAGTTATGCTATCCAACAATATTCTTCAAAGTAGGCTCTGTAAAATTTTAAATTCTATATTATTAGCAATGTCATATGCATAAATTAATTCCTTATAACCACTCTTCTACAATAAAGCATCTAAAAGAGAAAAATGTATAACTTGAAAACCTGAACTCTGGATTTCAAAAATCCTCAAGATCAATAAATTTATACCAAGAGTTAATTTGAAAACTATATCTGAACTGTTGAGTTCTGTGTCAGAAGTTTTGTTTGGAAAATTCCCCATAAGTCAAAAATTAAGGATCATGAGCATTGCATACTTATGCTGATACTTTTAAACAAAAATTTATAGCCATGTATCATAGTAGCTCATATATGTGACAATTCAAAATTATTACAAAAAATAGACATTCATATTTTCAGTTATTTAAATTGTGTTATATAGATAATAACTAGATTTTTTATTAATTAAAAATCCAAAAGGTAAAAGTGCATTGGGAAGATCCCCTGGAGAAGAAAGGTTACCTTCTCCAGTATTCTGGCCTGGAGAATTCCATGGACCCTCTAGTCCATGGAGTCGCAAAAAGATGAACATCACTGAGCGGCTTTCACTTTCATACCAATAATATATTTTACTGTTACTAAATAGAATAATGTCCATTGTTGGAAGTTTGAAGAGTTTTCTTGTTTTGTTTTGTTTTTTTGTTTTTTTATGGGAACATAAATTCCCAAAAGGATTAGGTTCAGTGGAGTGCCTACAGGTTAAATAAAGCTGCACACTTTAGTTTTCTTAGCTTTATTTTTAAAAATGTATGGTTTGAAGTTTTGATTGGAAGTAGTGAATTCCTTAATAGTTTAAAATTTCAGGAGACATAATTGAAAAATTTTCTTTAAACTTTTGTCTGATTTGCTGTGTATAAATGGTAATATTGATTGGAGATTATTTTTAAATTTCTAATTGGATGACATGAATTACAGATATATAAGTACTTATACTGTTAATATAAATACTTTGTAACTAACAGATACATTCAAAAATAAAAATTAAGTTGAAGTATTTATTTTAATGTTATTAGAATGGAATAACACTAATTACTATGAATAATGTTTGGTGAAAATTATGAATTTTTAAAAAGGTATATAATTATAGTAGGGCTATTAAGGCTTCACTCTACCAAAATTATCCTGCTTTCTCCGCAAGCATCACTGCTTCTTCAGTTTCACTGCTCTCTGTTAATATGATATGGAGCACACTGATTGTCTGACAAAGGAGTAGCCAGGATATGTGTAGTGAGAACACTGGCTCAGACTACGGTGAAATCCAAACAAAGGAACTCTTCTCTAACCTGCAAGAAGTTGCATCCACAGGGTGGGGCGATAGGGCATAAGTATGCTGATATCATGAGATACTGAGTCTAATCAGGAGGACATAAGATAATTGACAAAAGTTATAAATTTACGTTAAATTCTATGCTAAGTGCCTCCTTTAAAATGTATTTCACTTTTCCCCTTTACTTTTGTGAAGTAGATAAAGTTATTATCCCTGTTTGATAAACCAAGCTTGTAGACGCTATGTAGATACCCAACATAATGCAGGTAGTAAGGCAGAAACCAGAATGCAAACCTGGGCATCATTATTCCAGAAACCATGCTCTTAACTGCTCTTTCTGGTACACTGTATCATCTTTCCAAACTTGGAGTAAAACCAGATTTCATTAGCTAATAGAATAAATTTAATAAATTAAGGAAAGCAATTGAATTCTATGAAAATGGTTTAGAACTAGGAAAATCTGTCTACTAAAGACTTTCATATTCTCTTGGTAGCTTTATTTCTGTAGCAATAATGAGCCAAAAGCCTCATCAGGAGTTTTTCTTTTTTTTTATGATATACTTAAGCAGCATTCAAAATGATAGAATAAAGACTGTTTTTATTGTAACATTATGAGTTAATGAAGAGTATCATTAAAATAAAATAACAAATGTAATCACTTACCTTTGTTCTAAAATTTTGAATGTATCAGTTCAGTTCAGTTGAGTCGCTCCGTCACGTCCAGCTCTTTGCAACCGCATGGACTGCAGCATGCCAGGCCTTCCTGTCCATCACCGACTCCCAGAGTTTACTCAAACTCGTGTCCATTGAGTTGGTGATGCCAGTCACCATCTCATCCTCTGTCATCCCCTTCTCCTCCTGCCTTTAATCTTTCCCAGCATCAGGGTCTTTTCAAATGAGTCAGTTCTTTGCATCATGTGTCCAAAGTATTGGAGTTTCAGCTTCAGCTGATTATATAGATGATATAATATACAAATGTAGAGCTTCAAAATACAAATCCTCCCCAAACAACACAGTAGGTTTCAAAGGACTTTGTTTCTTTTTCTTTTTACTATATACTGCATAATGCAATGAAATCGTGAGAGAAGAACTTAATAAGGTGGAACTGATTGGATTGGGCATTTGTATACCTATGTGGGTATTGTTGAATTGTCCATGTGATAGTGTTGTTAAATAAGGAGATTAATGTAAGTAACATAAAGAAAGAAAATAATAAGAATATTGGGAAAATAAATTTATTTCTAATGTACAATTATTTATAGGTGGCTTTTTGAGCTTATAAAATATATACATTTCATTTGGAGACTTATTTTATTTATATCAAGTTGCTTAGATTTTATTTCATATAGCATTTGTTGGATACTATCAAAATGAAGCATTTAAAGTTAAACAGAGGTAGAAAATATAAATTAATAGAATGGGTACCTTAGGATTATATAATTCAATGGATTTAGTTTATTTCTTAAGTATATTCATGAAGCATCTCAGTCTACTGTCTTTCACATGTTTATGTTCTAAGGGAAACGTTTATGTAATGAAAGAAGAATTATTGTATTTATAGCATACTTTTTATTGATTTTGAAAAGAATAATTTTTAAGTAGCTAAATGGTGTGGTAGAACACTGGAGTGGGTCGCCATTCCCTTCTCCATGAGATCTTTCTGACCCAGGGATTAAAGCATTACATAGGCAGATTCTTTACCATCTGAGCCACAGGGAAGCCCAAAATGGTGTGATATTTAATTAAATGCCATCAGTTCTCATGTAATGCACACAGACATAAAGAGCTTTTGTTTAATATTGGTTTGATTAATATTTTAATCATACTTTGTGGCTTGTAATAATGTTATATAGAAAAAATAAGGGCCAGTAATTTAGAGACTCATATTGACAGAAGAGGTTAACCAGATCAATTTTTCCACTGGATTTTAAAGTACTATATAATTTTTAAAAGTTTTCCCAAAAGCATAAATGAGTTAAGTTGACAAGATGGTAGTTATAAGGCAAAACACTAGGGTAAAGGAGAATTGAGAGAAAAAAGCACTGAGGAAGTTTTGCCCTGTCGGCTGCTGCCGCTGCCGCCAAGTCACTTCAGTCGTGTCCTACTCTGTGCGACCCCATAGACGGCAGCCCACCAGGCTCCGCCGTCCCTGGGATTCTCCAGGAGAGAACACTGGAGTGGGTTGCCATTTTATTCCCCAATGCATGAAAGTGAAAAGTGGAAGGGAAGTCGCTCAGTCCTGTCTGACTCTTCGCGACCCCATGGACTGCAGCCTACCAGGCTCCCCGTCCATGGGATTCTCCAAGCAAGAGTACTGGAGTGGGCTGCCATTGCCTTCTCTGTGCCCTGTTGGCATTTGTTCATAAAGGGAAACTTGATAAAATGTCAAGAATG
>NW_011495018.1:15500168-15501018 GCF_000754665.1 Bison bison bison | reverse complement strand
CATACGAATCTCATTGTGTTTCTCTAATGCAGAAAAGTGGGAAATTAATATTAAAAAATTTAACTAGAAAATTCCAGGAATTAGAAAAATCTTTAAAAGCAAATGCTAATGGGACCAAGAATAAATTGATGTAAAAATCAGAAACTATGTGTAGTTGAGTCATACTGAAGATGTTACTTATGAAAACTTACAAGATACAGCAATAGCCATACTCAGGCATGTCTTACTCTTTTGTGACCCCGTGGACTTTATCCTGGCAGGCTCCTCTGTCCATGGGACTTTCCAGGCAAGAATATCGGAGTGGGTTGCCATTTCCTTCTCCAGGAATGAATCTTCCTGACCCAGGGATCCAATATGGGTCTCCTGTGTTTTCTGAGTTTCCTGCAGTGGAAGGGGGAATTCTTTACCACTAAGTCCCCTGGGAAGCCAGGAAAAGCAGTACTTAGAGAAAATTTATAGGCTTAAATGCTTATATTAACAAAGAATCCAAATATCTCTGTCTAGTATTCATCACCCATAACATTCTGAAAATCTTTCCTGCCATTTTCTCATCCATGAGTGTAGAAGAATGAGGGATGAAAGGAATGAAAACAACCAGAAAGATTCATGGTAAACATGGGTATTACTTTCATGAAAATAATTATATTTCGTTTTACTTTAAGAAATGGAAACTTAACTGAAAGTAAAATAATTCTTGAAATTCAAAAATTTTATTACCATAAAAGATAGTAATTTCTAAAATATACCTCTAAGGTTGCAAGAAAGTATGAAAAATGTTAAGATTTCAGAATCTAATTTCTTTTTTTTTTTTTTTGATGTTCATTTTATTTTTTTTAATTTATTTTTTAAT
>NW_011495018.1:15495099-15498588 GCF_000754665.1 Bison bison bison | reverse complement strand
CACGATCCCCAATACCAAAACCTGACAAAGATCCCACAAAAAAAGAAAACTACAGGCCAATATCACTGATGAACATAGATGCAAAAATCCTTAACAAAATTCTAGCAACCAGAATCCAGCAACACATTAAAAAGATCATACACCATGACCAAGTGGGCTTTATCCCAGGGATGCAAGGATTCTTCAATATCCGCAAATCAATCAATGTAATACACCACATTAACAAATTTTTTTTAATTTATTTTTTAACTTTACAATATTGTATTGGTTTTGCCACTTAACTTTGTTAGAGAATCTTTTTATTCAGTTCAGTTCAGTTCAGTCACTCAGTCGTGTCCGACTTTTTGTGACCCCATGAACTGCAGCATGCCAAGCTTCCCTGTCCATCACCAACTCCCAGAGCTTACTCAAGCTCATGCCTGTTGGGTCGGTGATGCCATCCAACCGTTTCATCCGCTGTCTACCCCTTCTCCTCCCGCCTTTAATCTTCCCCAGCATCAGGGTCTTTTAAAATGAGTTGGTACTTCTGCCAGGTGGCCAAAGTATTGGAGTTTCAGCTTCAGCATCAGTCCCTCCAATGAATATTCAGGACTTATTTCCTTTAGGATGGAGTGGTTGGATCTCCTTGAAGTCCAAACGACTCTCAAGAGTCTTCTCCAACACCACAGTTCAAAAGCATCAATTCTTCACCCCTCAGCTTTCTTTATAGTCCAACTCTCACATCCATACATGACTGCTAGAAAAACCATAGCTTTGACTAGATGGAACTTTGTTAGTAAAGTAATGTCTCTGCTTTTTAATGTGCTGTCTAGTTTGGTCATAGCTTTTCTTCCAAGGAGCAAGCATCTTTTAATTTCATGGCTGCAGTCACCATCTGAAGTGATTTTGGAGCTCACAAAAAGAAAGTCTGTCACTGTTTCCACCTCTTTACCCATCTATTTGCCATGAAGTAATGGGACCAAGTGTCATGATCTTAGTTTTCTAAATGTTGAGTATAAGCCAACTTTTTCACTCTCCTCTTTCACTTTCATCAAGAGGCTCTTTAGTTCTTCCTAGCTTTCTGCCATAAGTGTGTTGTCATCTGCATTTCTGAGGTTATTGATATTTCTCCTGGCAATCTTAATTCCAGCTTGTGCTTCATCCAGCCCAGCGTTTCTCATGATGTACTCATCATAGAAGTTAAATAAGCAAGGTGACAGTACTCATTTTCCTTGACGTACTCATTTTCCTATTTGGAACCAGTCTTTTGTTCCATGTCCAGTTCTAACTGTTGCTTCTTGACCTGCATCCAGATTTCTCAGGAAAAATCTGGTATTTCTGGTATTCCAATCTCTTGAAGAATTTTCCAGAGTTTGTTGTGGTACACACAATCAAAGGCTTTGGCATAGTCAATAAAGCAGAAGTAGATATTTTTCTGGACTCTATTGCTTTTTCGATGATCCACTAGATGTTGGCAGTTTGGTCTCTGGTTCCTCTGCCTTTTCTAAATCCAGCTTGAACATCTGGAAGCTCATGGTTCAGGTACTGTTGAAGCCTGACTTGGAGAATTTTGAGCATTACTTTACTAGCATGTAAGATGAGTGCAATTGTGCGGTAGTTTGAGCATTCTTTGGCATTGCCTTTCTTTGGGATTGGAATGAAAACTGACCTTTTTCAGTCCTGTGGCCACTGCTGAGTTTTCCAAATTTGCTGGCATATTGAGTGTAGCACTTTCACAGCGTCTTTAATGATTTGAAATAGCTCACCTGGAATTCCATCACCTCCACTGTCTTTGTTCATAGTGATGCTTCCTAAGGCCCACTTGACTTCGCATTCCTGGATATCTGGTTCTAGGTGAGTGATCACACCATCATGTTTATCTGGGTCATGAAGATCTTTTTTGTATAGTTCTTCTGTGTATCATTTGATTAGCTGCTTTGATAAAAGAAAATAAAAGTGTTTTCATCACAACTTCACATCTCCCCTGACCATCCTCCCAATTTTGTTATTTGTGTACTCTCTATATTGTGTTGACTTCTAAGGGTCACCTTCTAGTCTATGAATTCTTGTGGTTGGTTATGTATTGTGATGGATTTGATATATGTTACCAGTCCATTTACTGGAGAAGGGAATGGTTACCCACTCCAGTATTCTTGCCTGCAAAATCCCCTGGACAGTAGAGCCTGGTGGGCTACCGTTCAGAGGGTCACAGAGTCAGTCCTGACTGAGCAACTGAGCACACCAGTCTTTTTACCACAGCTAACTCTTTTATTTTGATTTATATCTTAGTTGACTGAGTTTCATTGTCAGTCATTTCTTTCTTTTGTATATTTAGGTGAGGAACTTTCGTGTTATGTGAGCTGTATTTTCCAAAGACGTTTCCAAAGCTTTTTCTGTTCTAGTACCTTTAGTGTCTCTGTGCTCTGAAGCCAAAGAAGTACCTGTTTTGTTTAGTAAATAGTTACATACAGACAGCTTAACAAGTTTTTATAGTCTAAAGACTTAACAGCTATTTTTAAAATGCATACAAATTTAAAAAAGATTAATATTTTATTTCATCTGATTTACCCCTGTCAATTACTATTGGGACACATATATGTCTGCTGGATACTGCATGGCTTCCAAAGCCTTAGAATCCGATTGTGCTATGTAAATATCCTATTCTGTGTTGATTTTCATGTATTTCTTGCCTTTTATCGTAACAAGTACTGAATGTTCAGCACAAAGATATGACTTTATTGAAAGGAATGTCAGACAATCTAATGTTTAAATTGGGTACGACTTTAAGCAATCATCTGCGTGATGTGTCTTTAACTAATATCACTGTATATGCATTTAGTGTTTGACAGAAGTTTTCCCTATTGAACTGGCATTCCAACAGTCATCATTAATTCTACCATTTGTGGCACTTTCCAATCTATGTTACCACAATTCAAACTAGAAGATACTTGCTGTCCCTGAGTTTGCTGAATATTATTCTTGCTTCTGAGAGCAGTTTGATCATGGAGAACCCAGGATTTGGATGCTGAGGATGAGGGATGATCCTGCATGCTTATAGGTTTTCTTTCATTGAACAGCTTCTCTCTTCAGAGTAAACTTTAATGCGCCTAAATCAAAATCCCTCCAGCATCACAACTCACCCTCTGTTAGTATATCCTTGATAAAGCACCCTTACTTTAATGATTGCACACCTTCTCTCTCACCTCCTAAATTTGCCCCTGCAAAATTTTGTTCTTGCCTGGAGAATCCCAGGGACAGGAGCCTCGTGGGCTGCCATCTATGGGGTCGCACAGAGTCAGACACGACTGAAGCGACTTAGCAGCAGCAGCAGCAGCCCTGCAGGGAAAATATCTTGTTAATAATAATTCCTAGTATGTGGTATATCTTTGTGCCACTTGAGACTGGTACTGACCTGAAACAAGATCAGATCAGATGAGTCGCTCAGTCGTGTCAGACTCTTTTCGACCCCATGAATCGCAGCACACCAGGCCTCCCTGTCCATCACCAACT
>NW_011495018.1:15454171-15494841 GCF_000754665.1 Bison bison bison | reverse complement strand
GGCGCTCAGCCTTCTTCACAGTCCAACTCTCACATCCATATATGACCACTGGAAAAACCATAGCCTTGAGTAGACTAACCTTTGTTGGCAAAGTAATGTCTCTGCTTTTGAATATGCTATCTAGGTTGGTCATAACTTTCCTTCCAAGGAGTAAGCATCTTTTAATTTCATGGCTGCAGTCACCATCTGCAGTGATTTTGGAGCCCAGAAAAATAAAGTCTGACACTGTTTCCACTGTTTCCCTATCTATTTGCCATGAAGTGATGGGACCAGATGCCATGATCTTCGTTTTCTGAATGTTGAGCTTTAAGCCAACTTTTTCACTCTCCATTTTCACTTTCATCAAGAGGCTTTTGAGTTCCTCTTCACTCTCTGCCATAAGGGTGGTATCATCTGCATATCTGAGGTTATTGATATTTCTCCCGGCAATCTTGATTCCAGCTTGTGTTTCTTCCAGTCCAGCATTTCTCATGATGTACTCGCCATATAAGTTAAATAAACAGGATGATAATATACAGCCTTGACGAACTCCTTTTCCTATTTGGAACCAGTCTGTTGTTCCATGTCCAGTTAGTCCTTCTTGAGTAGATTGGATATATTAATATATCAATCATCATTTACACACACACACATCTACACATACACTACTTTTGCTAAGACATATTGGGTAGGTCAGAAATTTGTTTGGCTTATGTATTATAGAAAACCCAAATGAACTTTTTGGTCAACTCATACACAGCAGTGGCTCAGTGTTAAAGAATCTGCCTGAAATACAGGGGACCCAGGTTTGATCCCTGGGTCAGGAGGATCTCATGGAGAAGGGATTGGCTACCCACTCCAGCACTCTTGCCCAGAGAATCCCATGGACAGAGGAACTTGGCAGGCTACAGTCCATGAGGTCGCAAAGAGTTGGACACGACTGTGTTACTAACACTTTCACTTTTCTCTCAATATATAACCTATAAATTGTAGGATAAATAGTTTGTTTTCCTATAGCAATTGTTTTCGGGAAGGATTAGGAATAATTATATTTTATAAATTATCCAGTAGACAAAGCAGCAGAGTTTTATTTGAAGCATCAGCTGTCCTGGTAATTATACTTAGAGTTAACAGTGATTTGGCTCAAACAATTTATTTTTGGTCTCTATATTGCTTAAGCATCTGTCCATGAATTAGTTTTTGTAATGTTTCAATATGTTCTGGTTCATGTTTGGCATATTTTGTTCTGTTATAATAATTAGATAAAACCATAGACTTTCTGATAGCCCTTGGAAAATATTTACCAAGTTCCCTTACACAGGCAGCACATTAAATTATTTTAAGTTCTTAATAAATCTGCTTTTCATCTTATTTGTATTTTATATTAGTGATTAACTTGCAAATAAGCTTCTCAGAGTACACAAACTAAATTGGGGCTAATTTGAAACAAAATAAGTGAAAATGTCACAAAGGAAGATTTTTATCACTGATTGATAGAAAAAGATAATATGTTTTTCCTAACTCAATTTATGATATTATTTTGAGCTTACATGTAAGAGGGAATCTATCTTCTAGCGCCCAGAGAAGAGTCATCCCCTCATGTGGAAATAATCAGTAAATGTGGCATGCTCTTGATTAGCCCCTCTTGAAAATCCTTGGCACATATGTATTTCTCAGTTCTTATGTTTAACATGTTTCTTGCCTCCTTAAAATCTCCATATTTCATGCACTGATGATCGAAATATAATTAGGCAGATAAATGAGTCAATTAAAAAATTAATTCACAAAACTTAAAATTAGCCATTTTAAAGTAAACAATTCAATGTGTTTTCAAACATTCACAATGATGTGCAGCCACCCCCTCCATCTAGTTTCAAAACTTTCTCATCAGCACAAAATAAGACCCTGTACCCATTAAGCATATACCTCATCCCCCCAACCCTGCACCAGTCAGATCCCTGACCTCCACCAGTCTGAGTCAGCTCTATGGATGTACCTGTTATGAATAATTCATATAAATGGAGTCACACACGGGGCCTTTTGTGTCTGGCTTCTTTCACTTAGCAGGGTTTTCAAAGTTCATATTGTAGCACGTATTAGTCTTTGATTGTATGTGTATACGATGATTTTTTTTTCCATTGATGGACATAGATATTGTTTCCAGCTTTTGGCTGCTATGAATATGGCTGTTAGGAGCATGAGTGTACTTGTATTTGAGTACCAGTTTTCCACTTTGAGGGTATAGTCCTAGGAGTGGAGCTTATGGTTAATATGTTTGTTCTGTCTTTAACCTTTGAGGACTCACCAAATGTTTTCCACAATACAAAATGAACCCTTTTAATCCCCTTCAGCCATGTACAAAGGTTCCAATTTCTCCACATTTTTGCCAACTTTTTGTTATTTTCCATTTTAAAAATTGTAGCTATCCTAGTGGGTATAAAGTGGTATCTCATGGTTTGTGTTTGCATCCCAAATGACTAATAATTCTGAGCATCTTTTCAGCCTTTTGTGAATCTTTTTGGGAGAAATGTTTAAGTCCTTTGCCCATTTTTTAAGTGAGTTGTTTGTCTTTCCATTGTTGTAATATATTCTGGATACTAGGCCCTTATAAGATATATTATTTACAAACAGTACCGTTCTGTAGGTTGTTTTTTTATTCACTTTCTTACAAATCTTGCTTGATGCACTAATGTTTTAAATTTTGTTGAAGTCTAATTTGTGTTTACTCTTCTGTTGTTCGTGATTTTGATATCCTAGCTAAGGGCTCACTGACAAATCTAAGGTCATCAAGATTAACCCCTATGTTTTTTTCTGAGTTCTGTGGTCTTACCTCTTATATTCAGGTCATTGATTCATTTTTTTGTATTTCTTGTGAGAAAGGAATTTGACATGTTTTCCTTTTTCTTATTTATTTATTTTTGCATATGGATATCCAGTTGTCCCAGTACTATTTCTTTTAATTTATATTTTTTACTGAAGGATAATTGCTTTATAGTATTGATTTCATTTCTGCCATACATCAAAGTGAATTAGCCATAGGTATACGTATGTCTGGAGAAGGCAATGGCACCCCACTCCAGTACTCTTGCCTGGAAAATCCCATGGATGGAGGAGCCTGGTAGGCTGCAGTCCATGGGTCGCTAAGAGTCGGACACGACTGAGCGATTTCACTTTCACTTTTTACTTTCATGCACTGGAGAAGGCAATGGCAACCCACTCCAGTGTTCTTGCATGGAGAATTCCAGGGACGGCGGAGCCTGGTGGGCTGCCATCTGTGGGGTCGCACAGAGTTGGACATGACTGAAGTGACTTAGCAGCAGCAGCAGCATACACATGTCTCTTCCCTCTTGCACCTTCCTCCCACCTCCCACCCTTTCCCATCCCTCTAGGTCATTAGAGAGCCCCAGTTTGAGTTCCCTGAGTCATACAGAAATTTTCCATTTGTCTCAGGACCATTTCTTAAAGACACTATTTTCCCCACTGAATGGTTTTGACCACCTTGTCTTGGCCCCCAAAATCAATTTGCCATAGATGTATGTGTTTATCTAGGCTCTCAATTATATTCCATTGGCTTATGTGTTTATCCTTACATAAGCTAAATTTCATAGAAATTTTGTTATCTACACTTTTAAATTTATTAATCTATAATTTTCATTGTCACATTGATGTAGATACTGTGTTGTAGGCACTGTGCTAGGCAGAAGGGGATGTAAAGTTGAATGTGACACTGTCCCTCCTCCCCAGGAAGAGCTTCATGTTTAGCGTGGTGCCACCATAAGTAAATCAGCAATTTAAGTTCAGTCCGATAAGTGGTAATATTGAGGTGGGCTCAGGATGCTATGTCAACTGCAGATGATTAGTCTAAATCAACCATGGGACCTTATGTCCTTTGCCAGGAATTTTTTTTCATGACAGCGTATGCCTAAGTCACTTTAGGCTAGGAGAAGTCTCAGGAGAGGTTTCTAAGGGGTTACGGAAATGAAGTTTTATTACTCTAAAGAGAAAGCCATAGAAAGTTGATCTCTTTCCAATGGAAATGAATTAGGAAATGCGTTCCCCGAATGGTAACAGCAGTCTTCCGCGAAGCTGCAGTGGAGACTGCAGAGCAGAGAGTCCAAACTGAACTGAGTCCTTAATGGCATCATTGAACTGTTGGCTCAACCAATGCTGAGGACTGAACTACCTTTATGTGAGCTCATAAATTTCTTTACTGTTTATGGCAGCCTGAACATGGAATTATCTTTCTTGAACTTGAAACATCCTTATTATGAGGGGGGCATAGTGCCAGAGGTGCGTCTAAGTATGACTAAAGATCAGATACAGCTTCCCAGAAATAAAGATATTTGAATTGAATGTTAAAGAACAGATAGCACTTACCTAAGCAAAGAAGAAGGAAAGTGGCATTGCAAGAAGGAGCACGAAGTGGTGATTACAAAGAATAAAACACGAGCTCTGCTAACAAAGATTCTTATAGTATACTTAGGATAATGGATATAGATATACAAAGACAACGTGTGTTCTCACATGTATTGTGCTTCTTAGTTTTCAGGTCAACCCAGTTAGGGAGGCTAGTGAGTGTAAGGGAATAAGTAGGAGAGACATTGAGAAGTTCCAGAGCTCAACGGTGACATGCTTGAATACACAAATATTTGTTGAAGCCAGAGGTGCTGATACCACATCGAAGTGATAACTTAATTGAGGAACTTTCAAAACATCGAAGTCATAATCAAAAGATCCTGGTATGTTCTAGTTAATGTCTACCTATAGTAGTATATTAAATCTGACATACACTTGTTCAGTTGCTAAGTTATCTGACTCTTTGCGACCCCATGGACTGCAGCACGCCAGGTTTCCCTGTCCTTCACTATCTCCCAGAGTTTGCTTAAACTCATGTCCATTGAGTTGGTGATGCCATCCAACCATCTCATCCTCTGTCGCCCTGTTCTCTTCCTACCCTCAGTCTTTCCCAGCATCACAGTCATTTCCAATGAGTCAGCTTTTCGCATCAGGTGGTCAAAAAGTATTGGAGCGTCATTTCAGCATCAGTCCTTCCAATGATTATTCAGAGTTGATTTCTTTTAAGATTGACTGGTTTGATCTCCTTGCTGTCCAAAGGACTCTCACGAGTCTTGTTACCAAACATAAGGTGGTGACGCCTTCTGATATAATCAAGATCATATTGTGAAAGGAGGATAAACATCATGAGAACATTTCTAGTGAGTTTCTAGAACTGAGCATGGGTTATTAATATACTGATAGAATGGCCATCTAGTCTACTAGCAGCAGGGTGGAGTGCCTCCGTCTGTGGCAGAAACTCTGCTTCTTCAGATGATCACACTTACTACACTTTTATTTTCATTGTGATTTAATTTCCCAAATTGGGCTTCCCTGGTGGCTCAGCTGGTAAAGAATCTGCCTCCAGTGTGGGAGACCTGGGTTCGATCCCTGGGTTGGGAGGATCCCCTGGAGAAGGGAAAGGCCACCTACTCCAGTATCCTGGCCTGGAGAATTCCATGGATGAGTAATGCTTACAACACTATGTTTTCATTGTGATTTAATTTCCCAGATTGCCTGGATTTAACAAAAGAATACCCTTTTCAGACTGGCAAAACTACTGATTATTCCTGATATATTTTCCCCAATATAAATTAATGAATTTGTGTGTTATTTTAGTTTTCAGTGTTTTTTTGAGTCATGATTATGATAAAGCTGTATAGTGTATTGGTTAAGACTGCTCACTCTGGAACCAGCCTTCCTTTTTGGGTTTGGATACTAGCTTGGTCACATACTAGCTGTGTAACCAAGAGCCACTTAAATTCTTTGCCTCTAAGAAAGAATGAAAGGATAATAATTATAGAACCTTTCTTAGTTGTTGTGAAAATCAAATGTTGTCCACGTTGAATTGTCTAGAACAGTACTTGGCATAAAGTTTGTAGTCAATAAATTATTCTAATAGGTATTTTATTGCTATACAGTTATTCCATTTCGAAAACATTGATAAAATCAAATTTCTGGGTTTATGAGTCCAAAAACCAGAAGTTGTTCTCTCTTCTAGGCCAGTTGAAATATCCATGCTAAAAGATATACTTGATCAACTAGCCAGTATCCCTGGACTCCATTGTTATCGTCCATCCGTTGTAAACATGGTGCCATTTCATGCCACAGTAGAGTAAGTGAAATAGCCATCTGATCAGGGTATAGACTCCTAGAGGGAAAGTGATCTTCCCATTGTTGCAGAGCAAGTGACCATTCGGCTTGGGGCCTGACCTCTGGGCATCTGACTCAATAATCCTGTAGTCGTTTCATTGTATAATGAAAATATAAGATTTTCTAGTCCTCTTCTCTTCTCTTGTTCTCAGATTAGCAGGATTCATATAAGCAAGTACAGTTTGATATTCTACAAAGAGGTTCTACTGGTTAAAGCAGGGCCTTTCCTTGAAAACTCACATCCCTTGCTATGTAGATGCTTTTCATTCTAGAGCATGTTCTGCTAAAAGATGATGTGGGAAGATCTTTGGGAAAACATAGCATTTAGGTAATGGTGCATTAGTCTCCTCAAGAAAAAGTTTTTAATTTCACTCATAGACGTAAGCATTGTGTACTGTATAATTGTATAACAGAACTACACTGCCTGTGTACTAGTTAAGTCGTGTTCAACTCTTTACGACCCCATGGACTGTAGCCCTTCAGGCTCCTCTGTCCTTGGGATTTACTGGATTGGGTTTCTGTTTACTTCTCCAGGGGATCTTCCCAATCCACATCTTCTGCATTGACAGGAGGATTCTTTACCACTAAACCACCTGAGAAGCAACAAAAATATAGTAAACACATCTTAATCTCTCATAGCATATATACGTTTAGTTTATCTTATTCATATTATTTAGCAGACAGACTGAATGCTGTCATGGAGACCCTTCAGAAAACAGTATGATAGAAATGTGTCTGCTATGGTATTCCAGGGCTGGAGAATGGTTCAGGGCAGACAGGCAACTGTGTTCCACAAGCTCATCCAGGACCCGAGGTCCATTCTCTCATTTTCTTCTGTGCTCCAGATGTTTCCTCATTTATATGCTGCAGCTCACTCTCAAGTAGCACGTCCTTACGTTCCAGCCCATGTAACCATAAGAAATCAGAACTTTTTCAAAATCATTTTTGAAGAGTATTCTTCAGTGTTGATACCCATCACTTGGTTCACATTTCAGTGCTCAAAATTTATATACTAGTTTCAAAGCACTATGGAACATATGGGCTCTGCAGCTCTGTTCCTGCAGGCCATTCTGGTATTAAAAGAAAGAAGGGAAGCATTAATTCTGGAGAATAGTTAACAGAGTTACATAAATCCATGGGGTGGGACTGGTGATTTCTAGTGACTAGGTAAAGGCAAGGAGATTATATAAGCAGGTAGTCCAGTTATCTGGATGTGAAGGAATTGCTTATTACATGCTTATGAGGTTGGAAAGGAATACAACTCTGTAGATCCAATCAATGTTACTGGGAATGGAGCACTGTATCTTTATGGCTGGGATAAAAGAGAGAAAGAAAAAACTCAATGCTTGATTATTTTTCTATGGTCTTCAGCGAATAAGCAAGTTGACTATAAATAAGAACTCCTTATCTTTTGTATTCAAAGTAAAGATAGAGATGAGAAGTAGAGTATTTCTTAAATGAGCATTTTATACTTCTTTAAAAATTTATTTGATGTAGGATGTTAACTGTCTTTCTGTTTCTCATTTCACTCAAATGTTAGCTGATTTTATTTGTCTTAGCAAGCTACCTAATTTTACATGTTGTGATATTTTGGGTATTTCTTTAGAGTTCTGAAAAACCATAAATAATAAAGGGAATATGCATCGAGTGATGGAATATGCTCCATTATTTATTTGTTTTTTTTATCACACTAGGAAATTCTAGTAGGTATACTGAGATTATCACATACACATACAGTGTTTTGGTAAGCCACAGTACATGAATAATATAAAACTAAGTTTTAAAATCCTGAGTCAGTATTGTAAATACAAACTCTAGGCCCTAAAGCTAAAATTTCAAGAGACAGTATTCTTGTCAATTATTCATTGCAAAAATGCATGTATCTCTAATGGGAAAACCATTTCTATCATGAAGTACAGACGATCTTTGAGTTTCAGTTCTGTTTATGCTAATGCAAGTATTTTTATCACTATTAAGTTGGCAGGTTGGGTTGTTTTGGGACTCATCTTGGACAGTTTCTTTCAATGTGTTGAATTTAGTTTATAGGTATACACTGTAAGGAAACAAACATTCTTTTCTCCTATAATCTTTAGAGTCATTTCAAAGGCATGAGTTGAAATGTTTTGGTAGCAGACATATAGCCATGGGCTCTGATTTAAAAATAAACCCAGTCAGTAATGCTAATAAATGATTGCTTGCATTTGTTTCTAATTGTTTCTACCATAAATAGAATGTGTGGCAGCTTACTATTAACACTGTGTGTATGACGTAGGCATTTTATAAGTTGTAAATACTGTAAGCATGAACTAATGTATCTTCGCATTAATGCTTCTGGCAACAGATTCTTTAGAAATAATCAAATACGGAAATCCTGAAGTACTTGGACATCAAGGATGCCTTAGAAAGTGAGCCTTTTCCTGTGTCCCATGGTAGAAATGAGAGAAGGCCTGTATTTGGCATTGGCTGTGGGTAAAGTTTTTCTTATTATAAGAGAAAATTACCTTTATTATATTTACTTTTTATTATCCTCAAAATCTTTATTATAATAGAGAAAAGGGGAAGGGGAAGCAAGTGTTTTATATATCTTGATAATATAATACTAATGATACCAAGATCTGAAAATTAAAATTAGTGTCAGTGACAAAAGTCAACCACACTAATCTTATCCAATAAACCAACCTGCTGCTGCTGCTGCTAAGTCGCTTCAGTAGTGTCCGACTTTGTGCGACCTCAGACGGCAGCCCACCAGGCTCCGCATGCCATTATTATTATATAATTTTATTATCTTGCTAAATTATTTTTGCTGTTTTCTAAGTCACTGCAGTGAAACAGATTTTTTTATTTCACACTACACAGTATCAATTCATTAGTGTCTATAATGGCACTTGTATTCAATCAACCATATTAAACACTGACCTATTTCCAGAATAGTTTGAAGAATACTGATATGTATATTTGGATTTTGAGAGTCTTAGAATTGAGTAAAATGTAACATATTTTATGGCTGAAAAAATTCATACTGGAACAATGAGTTTAATTTACCACCAGACAGTAAGCAAATAAGATGTCAAAAATTCTTGTAATTTAGTAGTCCATTAAGCCTGGTATAGCCATATCCTATATAAGCCAATGGATTTGAGTAAAACTGTATTTTGGAAAATCATAACTGTCCTTTACTATTTGAATGAAATTTAGGAAAATGCTTAATCTAAAAGATTTTAAGCTATTTAATTTTTTTTACTACCTAGTAGTAAACGTTATGCTCAGTAATTTAAAAAGTAGATGCAATTGATCTATTCTAAATAAATTATACTTCTAAATATTTTAGATGTATTTTTAAATACACATTACAAAATTTGTGGAAACAAAATATGTGTTACTTATTAAAACATATTTTAATAACCTTACAGTAGACAAAGATTTCTTAAACAGGACATAAAAATCTTAACCATAAAAGAAAAATTAATGAATTAGATTATATTAAGATTAATAATTTATCTTCATTAAAGTACATGATTAAGATAGTGAAAAATAAGCTACAGAGTGGGAATAAATATTTTCAATGCGTAAATCTGGCAAATGAAGCATATTTAGAATATATAAAGAACTTTTTACAAATCAGTAAAAAGGGATGGGTAACCCAATAGAAGAGGGGGTAAACATTTGAACAGACAGGTCTTCCCTGGTGGTGCAGTGGTTAAGAATCTGACTCGCAGTGCAGGGGTATCAGTTCCATCCCTGGTCTGGGAAGATCCCACATGTTTCGGGAGAGCTAAGCCCACGTGCCACAACTGCTGAACCTGCACCCTGGAGCCTGCCGGCTGCTACTGCTGTGCCCATGTGCTGCACCTGCGGAAGCCTGTGTGCCGTAGAGCGTGCGCTCTGAAACAAAAGAAGCACTGCAGTGAGAAGGCTGCATACCTAAACTAGAAAACAGTCCCCGCTCTTCTCAACTAGAGAAAAACCTGCGCTCAGTAACAAACCCAGCACAGCCAAAATTAAAAATAAATAAATAAATAATAAAAATAAATTTATTTTTTTCAAATAAATTATTTGAAAATAATTGAACAGGCATTTCACAAGAGAATATCCAAATACCCAATAAGCATATGTAAAATATGTCAGTTTCTTTAACCATTACGAAAATGCAAAATAAAACTACAATGAGAGAAGACTACACATCTATCAAATGGCTAAAATGAAAAGACAATGCTGAGTTTGTCCATGATATGTAGCAAATGAAACTCTTATCATAAAGTCATATAAATTGATGCAGACAAAGCATTTCACAAAATTCAACATAGATTCATGATTATTAAAAAAAAAAAAACAAACAGCAATTGAGGAATAGAGGGGCATGGGCTTCCCAGGTAGCTCAGTGGTAAAGAACCACCTGCCAATGCTGGGAATGTGAGTTCAGTCCCTGGGTCTCGAATATCCCCTGGAGGAGGAAATGGCAACCTATTCCAGTATTCTTGCCTGGAGAATTCCATGAACAGAGGAGCCTGGCGGGCTATAGTCCATGGGGCCACAGAGAGTCGAACGCGACTGAGTGACTAAGCACATATACATGGGAGTTCCTCAAAAAATAAAAATAGAGTTACTATATGATCCAGTAATCCCAATTCTGGGTATACATATATATGAAGGAAATGAAATCAACTTATCAAAGAGACATATGCACCTCCATGTATATTGCAACATTATTCACAATATCCATGATATGGAAGCAACCCAATGTACACTGATGAATGAATGGATAAAGGGAATATGATATATTCACACAGTGGAATACCAGTTTATCCTTAAAAAGGAGGAAGAAATTGCTATTTGCATCAATAGGAAAACATTATCCTAAGTGAAATAAAATAGTCACAGAAGGACAAATACTATATGATTCAACTTACTAGGTTGGTGCAAAAGTAATTATGGTTTCAGACCCTGAATTTTCAATCATTATAACTAGGCTCAAATATATCTTTATTAACCAAAATAGTAACCATTACAATGAACACATTTTTGCTGATGATAAATGATATTTTATTCCTATTGCATAAAAATCCGTGCTTCAGGATTTGACGAACTCTTGGAAAGCATTTTCTGCCTCCTGCTGGTTGTGGAAGCGTTTTCCCTGCAAAAAGTTGTTGAGATCCTTGAAGAAATGGTAGTCAGTTGGCCAGAAGTCAGGTGAATATGGCAGATGAGACAAAACTTCTCAGCCCAGTTCGTTCCACTTTTGAAGCAGCTGCAGTTGGGCATCGTCACAGAGAAAAATTGGGCCCTTTCTGTTGACCAGTGCTCGCTGCAGACATGGCAGTTTTCTGTGCATTTCATCGATTTGCTGAGCATACTTCTCGGATGTAATGGTTTCGCCAGGATTCAGAAAGCTGCAGTAGATCAGACAGGCAGCAGACAACAGAACAATGACCATGACCCATTTATTAGTGCAAGTTTGGCTTTGGGAAGTGCTTTGGAGCTTCTTCTTGGTCTAATCACTGAGCTGATCATCGCTGGTTGTTGTATAAAATCCACATTTTGTCACACACTGCAATCCAATCAAAAAATGGTTTGTTGTCATTGTATAGAATAAGAGAGGATAACTCTTCAAACGGAGAAGGCAATGGCACCCCACTCCGATACTCTTGCCTGGAGAATCCCATGGACAGAGGAACCTGGTGGGCTGCAGTCCATGGGGTCGCTAAGAGTCGGACGCGACTGAGTGACTTCAGTTTCACTTTTCACTTCATGCATTGGAGAAGGAAATGGCAACCCACTCCAGTGTTCTTGCCTGGAGAATCCCAGGGACAGCAGAGCCTGGTGGGCTGCCGTCTGTGGGGTCACACAGAGTTGGACACAACTGAAGCAATTTAGCAGCAGCAGCAGCAGCAACTCTTCACAATGACAGTTTTTTTAAAAAAAATTTGGTCAATTCATGAGGCAACCACTTATCAAGCTTTCTCACCTTTCCAGTTTGCTTCAAATGCTGAACAAGCATAGAATGGTTGACGTTCTTGGGCAACTTCTCCTGTGGGTATAAGAGGATTAGCTTCAGTGATCTTCTCAGTTGGTCATTGTCAACTTCTGACGGCCAGACACTGTGCTCCTCATCTTCAAGGTGCTTGTCTCCGTTGTAAAACTTCTTGAACCACCACTGCACTGTACATTTGTTAGCAGTTCCTGGGCCATATGCATTGCTGATGTGATGAGTTTGTCTCTGCTGCTTTATGACCCATTTTGTGGTTGAATAAGAAAATCACTGGACTTTGCTTATTGTCTCACATCGTTTCCATCATCCAAAATAATTATACAATAAGCAGCAAGTAATAATTCATTGGCAAAAACATAAAGCAGGAAATGTGCATCAAAATTAAGGTATAATATAACCACATTTATTTAAGAGTGTATTCCAGTATCAAGCAGCAAAGCTCAACAGTGCAAAACTTCAATTATTTTTTCACAAACCTAATATAGTGCTTCTTAGAAGCAGAGACTGGTGGTTGCTGGAGCCTACGGAGAGGAAGAAATGGGAAATTATTTTTCAAGAGTACCGTGTGCTTTGCTTAGTCGCTCACGACTTTGCAACTCCCTGGACCGTAGCCTGCCAGGCTCCTCTGTCCATGGGGATTCTCCAGGCAAGAAAACTGGAGTGGGTTGCTATTTCCTTCTCCAGGGGATCTTCCCAACCCAGGTCTCCCACATTGCAGAAAGATCCTTTACCATCTGAGCCAGCACGGAAGCCCAAGAATACTGGAGTGGGTAGCTTATCCCTTTTCCAGTGGAACTTCCTGATCTAGGAATCAAACCAGGTTCTCCTGCATTGCAGGCAGATTCTTTACCAGCTGAACTACCAGAGAAGCCCTTTCAAAGAGTATATAGTTTCTTTTATGTAAGATAAAATAATTTCCGGAGATGTGCTGTACAACATATACATAAAGTATCTATACTTTAAATTGTGATATTTTACACTTAAAAATTATCAGGAGGAAAGATCTCAACTTAATTCTCCTTACCAAAACACACACGTGCACAAACACAAGGAAGATTTTAGAAGAGATTGATGTGTTTAGTATCTTGGTTGTGATGATGGTATCTTGGATATATTTTCAAACTCATCACAATATAGACATTAAATGTGTCCAGTTTGTTGCTTATCAATTATAACTCGATAAAACTAAAACAAGTGCATTATGTGGTATAGTATCAAAGTTTTCAAAAATCAGTGAGTTTAGCATGGCCAGAGTTTACAAGGTCAATACATACAATTGAGGGACTTTTATATACACTCAGTGAACAGTGAGAAATTGAAATAAATTTAAAAGGTGATACTTAGAATATCTCTGAGAAACGTGAAATATTTAGGTAATATTTAAGGAATTATGTGCTGAAAATTACAAAAGACTGATAAAAAAAAAAAGTCAAAGCCCTAGGTGGAGAAATCTACTTTTCTCATTAATCGGAAGAATCAATAATGTTAACATTTCAGTAGTTCTCTAATTGATCTATAGATTTCATATAACCCAGATCAGTATTCCAGTATATATTTTAATATAAATTAGTAAGATTACTCTAAAATGCATATGAGAATATGAAGGTCTTAGAGTAGCCAAAACAATTTTAAGAAAGTGCCAAACTGGAGGATTCACAGCACTTGAGCCACCGGGGAAGTCCTAATTTCAAAATATTCTAAAGTAATTATTCTCAGTAGGGCACTGTTTTGCACTCCCAGGGAGAGAAAATATTCGCCAATGCCCAAGGACATTTTGGTTCTCATATTTGGGAGCTTGCTACTGGTAAAGGCTAGAGATAATGTTAAACATTTACAACGATTATTTATAATAGTCTCACACAAAGAATTCAGTTCAGTTCAGTTCAGTTGCTCAGTCATGTCCAACTCTTAGCGACCTCACAGACTGCAGCACGCCAGGCCTCCCTGTCCATCACCAGCTCATGGAGCCTGCTCAAACTCATGTCCATTGAGTCGGGGATGCCATCCAACCATCTCATCCTCAAACCCCCTTCTCCTCCTGCCTTCAATCTTTCCCAGCATCAGGGTCTTTTCTAATGAGTCAACTCTTCACATCAGGTGGCCAAAGTATTGGAGTTTCAGCTTCAGCATCAGTCCTTCCAATGAATATTCAGGACTAATTTCCTTTAGGTTGGACTGCTTTGATTTTCTTGCAGTCCAAGGGGCTCTCAAAAGGCTTCCCTAACACCACAGTTCAAAAACATCAATTCTTTGGCACTCAGCTTCATTTATGGTCCAACTCTCTCACATCAATACCTGACTACCGGAAAACAGCATAGATATGACAAGACAAACCTTTGTCGGCAAAGTAATTGTTTCTTCTTTTTAACATGCTATCTAGGGTTGTAATAGCTTTTATTCCAAGGAGCAAGCCTCTTTTAATTTCATGGCTGCAATCATCATCTCCAGTGATTTTGGAGCCCACGAAAAGAAAGTCTGTCATGGTTTCCATTGTTTCCCAATCTATTTGCCATGAACCAATGGGGTCACAAAGAGTCAGACATTACTGAGTGACTGAAATGAACTGAACTGAATGGGACCAGATGCCATGATTTTAGTTTTCTGAATGTTGACTTTAAGCCAGCTTTTTCACTCTCTTTCACTTTAATCAAGAAGCTCTTTAGTTCCTCTTCGCTTTCTGCCATAGGGTGGTGTCATCTACATATTTGAGGTTATTGATATTTCTCCCGGCAATCTTGATTCCAGTTTGTGCTTCTTCCAGCCCAGCGTTTCTCATGATGTACTCTGCATATAAATTAAATAAGCAGGGTGACAATATACAGCCTTGATGTACTCCTTTTCCTATTTGGAACCAGTCTGTTGTTCCATGTCCAGTTCTAACGGTTGCTTCCTGACCTGCATAGAGGTTTCTCAAGAGGCAGGTCAGGTGGTCTGGTCTTCCCATCCCTTTCAGAATTTTCCACAGTTTATTGTGATCCACACAGTCCAAGGCTTTGGCATAGTCAATAAAGCAGAAGTAGATGTTTTTCTGAAACTCTCTTGCTTTTTTGATGATTCAACAGATGTTGGCAATTTGATCTCTGGTTCCTCTGCCTTTTCTAAAACCAGCTTGAACATCTGGAAGTTCATGGTTCACGTACTGTTGATGCTTGGCTTGGAGAATTTTGAGCATTACTTTACTAGCGTGTGAGATGAGTGCAATTGTGGGGTAGTTTTAGCATTCTTTGGCATTGCCTTTCTTTGTATTGGAATGAAAACTGACCTTTTCCAGTCCTGTGGCATCTGCTGAGTTTTCCAAATTTGCTGGCATATTGAGTGCAGCACTTTCACAGCATCATCTTTCAGGATTTGAAATAGCTCAACTGGAATTCCATCACCTCCACTAGCTTTGTTCGTAGTGATGCTTTTTAAGGCCCACTTCACATTCCAGGATATCTGGCTCTAGGTGAGTGATCATACCATCATGATATCTGTGTCATGAAGATCTTTTTTAGTCTCAGGTAAATACTAAATACATTATAACTATTATTATGCCTCACTGCCTTTCCTCATTTTGAAGTAAGGGAGATTTCATGGTGATTAGAAAGCTACCTGTAAGGTGCTTAGAGGCAACATTTCTGGCATGTTGTTAGTAAACAGTAACTTGTAACACTTATCATTCCCACCTTTGTTGTGCATGAGTATTTGTGGAAATCTTTGTTCCAGCAGGCTCACTCTTAAAATCCTTTTAAGTGCCCAACATTTTATCTAAAATTTCTAGTGAAACACTCAGCTCTGAAGTAGTTATTTGTAAGACAAAATCAGATATTTTCACTTCATGTTATTTCTCAGTTGAGTTTAGAGAATATATGGTGAGGGATGTTATCAAAGATATCAAGATTTTACCTCATCACTGAAGCCTAGTGTAAGGCTGAGTATTCTTCCAAGAGATTCTGTGAAACAATAAGCTTTGCCCTGCTTGTGGTTTCTGTGTTCAGTGGTAGGAGGTGTATATCTAGCTTGCCCGTGCATACTTACATGAGACTTTATACCGTAGATGAGAAGCTATAAAGCTTCTCTATTTAAACCTCTAACTTACTCATGAGAAAAAAATGTGTTCTCCACTTAAATGCACTGTCCCTCTTAGAGAAAAACTGTCAAAAAAGTAATACAGTGAAAAATTTTCTTCATCTTTCATTTCTCATCCTGCACAGTTCCCAACCCATTCTTAGTTGTTTCCACTATTGTTAGTTCCATATATACTTTTCAGCAATTTTTTTCCTTTTTATGTATATACAAGCACCACAGCATTTGCTAAGAATTTTGGCATGTAACCAAACTGGGTTCTTACCACAAACATTAAGAAGAAAAGATCTGTGCCATACCACGGGGATCTATAGAGTGCCTGCAGAGAGACTTGACCAAGTAGACAATAGACACATACTTTGAATGTTTATCTAGTGGTGTTATTTCTTCCATTTGTTTTCTGGTAGTGATTCAGGGTAGAGTTAGCCTGAAGTTGTCATTGAACTGACCTTGAAGTCCCATTCATTTCACACCACCCCCGCCCAGTTGTGTTTGAAGTAGAAGCTGAAGAGTGAAGATGGGGAAGGTGAACACAGATGTGTTTTAATCTTTGGCATCTCAAGGCAAAACTGATGCTAGAAACCAGGCTTCTGCCTTCTGGTCACATGTTCTTTGTGGTGCTATGCTCAGCCCATGTATTCTCTTTTTGTATGTTTTAACTTTTAATCTGCATGATATACACACTTAAGCCAAGGGAACAGCAGAAGTCATGGAAGACATATAAAAGAGATGATTTTCTTTGCAAAGGTCTTAAAAGTTTTATTGATTTAAAGTAATAGGTAAAAATTATTATTCATTTAAAACTATATATTGATACCTTATAATAATAGCTGCTCTAGCATGAAAATTAGTCTACATCAGATCTGGTTTGAACTCTTTATTAATAAGATAATATAGAAATGCTAATTTTAGTAGCCAAAGGAATTTATTTCTCTCTCATGGACCAGTTTAATATAGCTATTCCTGCCAGTAGTCTGTTTTCCTTCATATAGTACATCAAGGAGCCCTTTCCCTTCCATCTGTGGCCCCCTCATTCCCTAGGTCTTCCAGTGAGCAGAGCAGTGAATATTTAGTGCAGAAGGCACAGCTGCTTCTTAAAAACCAGGAGCTTGAAATGATACAAATCCAAATCTGTTGTGTTGCCTTGTTGTGAAATAGTCATAGGCTACCTAAGAAGAGCAGTTTTGTCCATTGATGGATAGCTAGTCATCTCTGGCACGGACTCTTTAAGGTATTTATTACTTTAGTTATTGTCTCATTATGTGGTCCTGTAATTTAGTACATTAGCAGGTTTTGCAAAATTTTGTTTTAATTCAATGGAGCAGCAAAATAGCAACCACCACACTTTGTACAGAACATTTACACGCAAGTTCTCATAGACAGTGCAAAGAATATTTCCAGCGTGAGAATCAGGTCTGTATTTGCTGCTAGTCTCTACCCTTTCTAAGTGTGTGACCTTGGGAAAATCATTTAATCTCCCTGAGCCTGTGTTTCCTCATCCTTAAATTGAGGGGCTGTTGTGATCTCCAAAAGTCCTTTCAGTGTTAAAATTCTATGACATTTAAGTTATGCAGTTTTTTTTTAAAGTATGTCGTGTGATTTTTTTCATTTATTTGTCACTTTAATATAATGTCATGGTCATTTTAAGTCAGTAGTCCTACTGAAAGAGTAAAGTTTTGGTATTTGTATTTATTCATGCCTAGTTAAATTTAACAGCAACATGAAATAAATGATTACCTGTTTGGATATAATTTCATAATAAGGCCTCTGAAGGTCGTTTGAAATACTGCACTAATTAATGTTTTATTTCCAGCCTTCCTTAATTATTCTAGCCAGATGGTCCTTTATTTATGTTATTGCTAGAGGTTTCCAGCTGAGGTTGTTTGATCGTTGAAGAAAAATATGTGATGGCACCATAAGATAACTGTAATTGAATTGTTAGGTATGTTCGAGCATTCACGCCTTCTGTCCCTCTTTTAGCCACATCTGGGAAATAAGTTTGTTAACAAAGCACTTTGACACCTCATCTGATACTTGAGTGGAATTCTGAACTGTGCAGAAGGAATTCAGATGGGAAAATGACTCTGCGTTTATTGTAAAAGGATACATTTTGCAAACATCTCTCTGTGCAAAATTTGTTTTGTGGATGATAGAAAAAAAAAAAAAAAACTTTCAAATAAGTGCACTTTTAAGGACATGATCTGTTTTCCAACGTCCTAATAACTTCAGGAATAAGCTGTTCCATTAAGGTCAAATTCAAAATTTGTGCAGATTAACCACCATTTAGGAAGCAGTTAAATGGAATTTTTATGGCATGGAACTTCAAAAGTCTAAATGAATTATCAGCTGAATAGATAGTCCAATAAAAGAAACAGACTTAAAATGGAAGATAAAAGTGATAAAGTGACAGTAAATTAGAGAATAGAGCTAAAAGCTCCATTGTTATAAAGAACAACAGTAGACCTCCTGAATTATCTGTGTTTCTTTAGAGAGTATCTCCTCTCCTTCTTTCACTTGTGAGTTTTAGAATTACTAAATAAATTAATAGCATTTGAGCTGGAAGCTTCTATCAGCCAAGTTAGGTAGGAAGCCTTATTAACATGGCCTTTGGCAACTTAACACTGGACAATTTTCTTCCAAGAGAACGTGATTTCATTATTATAGTACTTAAGCTGTGCACATGCAGAATAAATCAGTTCAGTGACTTTCATCCCAATGTGTTCAAAGACTTTGAGGCCTTAGTGTATGCACAGTGGTTATAATTATAATTAGCATTATTTTCCAACATGCTACTAGTTCAGTCTGTATGCTCTTTGTTCATATCATAGAAGCTCTGCTTGTCTTGTCTTTGCTTATCATGATTCATATAGAAATAAAATTGTATTGATCAGAAGACTGTTTGCTGTAAATCAAGTTATTGCTTGAATGTGTGTGTGCTAGTCGCTAAGTCGTATCCAACTCTTTGTGACCCCATTAAATGTAGCCCACCAGGCTCCCCTGTCCATGGGATTCTGCAGGCAAGAATACTGGAGTGGGTTGCCATTTCCTCCTCCAGGAGATCTTCCCAACCCAGGGATTGAACCCATGTCTTTTATGTTTCCTGCATTGGCAGGCAGGTTCTTTACCATTAGCACCACCTAGGAAGCTTGAATATAACAAAATTAGTAGATATTTGTTGTTAATTATTAAAGAGGTATCAAATCAGGGAGATAATATGATATTTAATGATATGGGTGAAGCAAAACAAATTACTCCCAATATAATATACCTACATGCACACACACATAGATTGACTTGAATAGGAAAACTGACCATGTGGATTTAAGAAGATTTTTAAAGAAACCAAAGAGGAAAATAAACTATAAGGGGATTGTGTTATTGCTTTGCCTTCTGTTTTAATTTTGTCTATCATTTTTCTCTTTTATGTCAATAAAAGTTAAATGGCACACTTAAGTCAGCCATCTTAAAAGTACTAAATGCTGCTTTATAAGAGGAAAAGCTTAATAGTGTGTTTATTATTATTATTGTGTTCCCATTTCTGTCATTTGGTTAGTTGATTATCCCAACCTGGATAATTTCTCCCTGCAGTACTCTTTTGGTACCAGTGACTGAAGTCTCCTAATTTATATAATGTTGGACTTGTTTAGATTTGACCATGTGGGACATGTTCTAAGAAATATCCACATATGCTGCTTCAATGTACTTAGTTATAGGCAGAATAGGAGCCAGTTTGAGTGTTCTCTTGGCTTGCCATGGAGAAATACTTAACCACAGCCCTTATTTCACCTTTTGGCCACCACCTAGTATACAGGGCTTCCCTGGTGGCTCAGATGGTAAAGAATCTGCCTGCAATGCAGGAGACCTAGGTTCGATCCCTGGGTCAGGAAGATTCCCTGGAGAAGGAAATGGCAACCCACTCCAGTATTCTTGCCTGGGAAATCACATGGACAGAGGAGCCTGGTGGGCTTTTACAGTTCATGGGGTCACAAAGAGTTGGACTTGACTGAATAGCTAATACTTTCACTTTCTTAGTTTATAAAGGGGAAGATCCATGATCCTAGTTCAACATGAATTAAAAGAAGAGTTATCTTTAAAAAGATAACCAAACTTTTCATGAAAGTCATACAGATTATGAAAAATTAGAGAGAAAGAAGAAATTAGCATCTTGCTGCTGCTGCTGCTAAGTCATTTCAGTCGTGTCCGACTCTCTGCGACCCCATAGACGGCAGCCCACCTTGCTAGGAATTATTAAATGTATTTCTGTTGGGATCATAAGGCTTCCCAGATGGCTCAACAGTAAAGACTCCACCTGCAGTGTGGGAGACACGGTTCAATCCCTGGGTAGGGAAGATGTCCTGGAGGAGGAGATAAAAACCTGACCCAGTATTCTTGCCTGAGAAATCCCAGAGGAGCCTGGTGGGCTACAGTCCATGGGGTCACAAAGAGTTGGACACGACTTAGTGATCAAACAACAACGGGGATTCATAAGAAGATGAAAGATGTTACATATAACTAACTTCTTTTATTTACTTTGTTTTTTGTTTTTTTTAATTTTTTTGATTTAAATTTATTTATTTTAATTGGAGGCTAATTACTTTACAATATTGCATTGGTTTTGCCATACATCAGCATGAATCCACCATGGGTATACACCTGCTCCCCATCCTGAACCCCCTCCCACCTCCCTCCCTGTACCATCCCTCTTCGTCATCCCAGTGCACCAGCCCTGAGCATCCTGTATCCTGCATTGAACCTGGACTGGCGATTCATTTCTTATATGATATTATACGTTTCAATGCCATTCTCCCAAATCATCCCACCCTCTCCCTCTCCCACAGAGTCCAAAAGACTGTTCTATACATCTTTGTCTCTTTTGCTGTCTCACATACAGGGTTATCGTTACCATCTTTCTAAATTCCATATATATGTGTTAGTATACTGTATTGGTGTTTTTCTTTCTGGCTTTTATTTACTTTGAAGTTGACTTTTACAGCTGTTTGTCATTTGTCAGTGGTTGGTCAGTGCTGAATTGATCTCTCTTCTATATAACAACAGTGTTTAAATGTTGTATATGAAACTTAAAATTAGGCAACCAAATTATACACTAGGATGAACTCTTTAGTTACCTACCATTGTGATCATAAAGACCGCTATAGTTTTCTTGATTAAAACCTTTTTAAAGTAAGGTTATAGGAATTTGTTATTTCTTTATACTCAGTGACCATTGTGTGAACACATTTATTATAAATTTTAATAACTTCATGCTACACAGTAGAATCCTAAAAATTGTTAATAATTATTCTTTGCACTTTTAGCCATTTATATATATTTTTCATATTTCATTTATATTTAAGGATACCATTTCTCTTTTCCCAAAAATATTTTCCGAAAATCATTGTTTTTGTGTTAGCGTTAGATTAACATAGTCTAAAGAGAGTTAGAGATTTTTCTCTTTTGTGTTTTTCTTATTGTATATTAGATAAGAAAATCATTCATCATTCAATTCCTAGAAAATGATTCATATAAAGATTAAATATTGTTTTTAATGGTTCCATTGTTGTATTATAACTGACTAGTCCACTACATTTTATTAAGCCAAAAAATTAGATACAAAATGTTTGCTATTAATCTTGAATTTTATTTTGACAAAATAGACTTTTTTCTGAATTTTCTTATTTTCCAGATCATTATTGGTTATTTAGTATAGATGAATTATTATAAGAAGTTTATAGTGAATATAGATCTTCCATCAATGTAGTGAAATGCAAAGTCTATTATTGCCAATTTAAATATTATATAGTTTCTAGTTAAAATATAGAACTGAAGCTTTTTTAATAGTCACTTTTTAAATAATAGTCTATACTTTTCACTGCATAAAATAATTATTACTATAAAACTATAAACACTAAATCAATAGGTACAAAAAAACACATTTAGCTCATAAATAAAACCCTCAGATTTATGACTTTAAATTTGAAAGCTTTCATGTGCTTTTATTTGTGAACTCTGATATGTGACTTTTCAAAAATGCTATACTGGTTGATTACTAGTATGCTTTTATATATGTGGCTGTGCATATGTAAGTATTCATCTGAAATGATCATGTTCATTTACTTTGTCTATTAGTGCCTCTTCGTGGCTTTCAGTGTGAAATCATACTCACTGCATCAAATTAAAGGCACTAAGTGCTAAGACTAGTTATCTCCCCCGGGCATATGTTTCAAAATGTCTTTCTGCCTCAGATCTCGTCAGGCTACACTGGCTTGTTCTGAATCTGCCATGATTTCTCTTTTTCCAAATCTGTTCATAACCTTGGTGCTTCTGTTTAGAATGTTTGCAAACTCCTCTATTACTCCAAACTGGTCTCCATTGCCAAACAATGACAATATCCTTGTAATGGACCTTCAGCTGACATTTCCCTTAAGTCCTCCTACCCCAGACTGCACGTCCCATATTGTGGAACTTAGGCTGTTTTAGAATTCCCAGTTTACTCATTTCTCCCCCCAATTATCTGAGTTCCTTGTTTGTAAAAATGGTGTCTTTTTTCATCTTTATATCTCCAAAACAGCACAGCACAACACCCTGGCACAGAGCTAGTACTAAATTAATGTTAGTTTCATTAATGTTTATAAAACAAAATTATTCATGAGGTCCACCTACACATGTAATATTAAATGTGCCTATGTTCATATCTTTTTATGCATCATTTCTAAATTTAGATAATGTATCTTGAATGCTGCTATTAAATATGATTATCTTTGGTTTCTCTTGTGAGACAGCGAAATAGCTCTCCATACTGGTCCCTGGTAATGTGTTTATCCTCAGAACTGAATGCAGTGTATGCAATCTGAATCATTCTATTCATCATTGACATTTTGTCAAAATAGGGGTGATTTTTAGTCTTTTCCTCATGAGAGAGGTTGGCATTGCTATTGTGGAAAAATGGAAATCTGAGGGTTTCTAATAAATTTGTTTCTCACTCTTACTCTTTTTCTCCTTGACTAGTTTAAAATATTGTTAACTGTTTGTAGTTGCATTTTCATTCTTCGAGTGAAATGTTTGATTCCCTGTAGTAAGACACTGTGTTTTGTATAGCACTTAGCATGCTGTTTTGTATGTACTTGGTCTTCATGTTTAGATAACACGGGCTTCCTTGGTAGCTCAGCTGGTAAAGAATCCTCCTGCAGTGCAGGAGACCCAGGTTCAATTCCTAGGTCAGGAAAGGTACAAAGGCTGTTCTTGGGCTTCCCTGGTGGCTCAGCTGGTAAGGAATACACCTGCAGTGTGGGAGACCTGGGTTCCATTCCTGGGTTGGGAAGATCCAAGGGTAAAGGATCCAGGGAAGAGAAGGGAACAGCTACCCACTCCAGTATTCTGGCCTGGAGGATTCCATGGACTGTACAGTCCATGGGGTCGCAAAGAGTGGGACGCGACTGAGTGACTGTCACTTTCACTTAGCTAAGTGTGAGAATTGGACAGGAAAATGAATAATTTTCATTATTCTTTCAAATAAGACGTGTTGAATTTAAGATAACCACAAATCCTGTGGCATTACGCTAATACGTAGGTGATACTCTGTCGCCTCCCGTTGAATCGAGGTGATCTCTATGATGGCTTTGTTCCATTGTACACTGTGGAAACGTCATTGTGCTAGTTTACAGGCCCAGACCTTATAAGATTGGCACCTTCTACTTCTTTTCTTTTAGAATACTTGATCTTAGAATATTTACTCAGGGTAAGTCAGCTGTCATGTAGGAAAGTCTGTCTTCTTTGACACTACAGTGTTGTGGGTAGAAGGGAGTGGAATGAGATTCGGATAGAAGGAGCAAGAGACATACAAAGAAGCATCAAGACACCAGGTATATGACTGACAAAGCCGTCTCAGAGGTGGATTTTCCGTTCCCAGTACCCTCAGCTGACACAATATGAGTCAGAGATGAACCGAGTATCCCACGTTCTTCCAGAATTCCTTACTCACAAAATTGTGAATTAAGCATTTATATGGTTTGTTAAACTACAATACATAATCAGAACAAAGGCAATAACATGGAAGCTTGCCATAGTTTCATCTCTACTTCATGAATAATAAGTACAAAAATACATTATTTTTCAAAGCAATTATTATATTTTATTTGAAAGCTGTTAAGAGACGTTGAAAATGTCTTCATTATACAGCTTAAAAATAGTGAATTATGAGTTATATCTTCATCATCCTTGGCAGCTGTCTCATGTTGTCATAATTTTGTATATTTATTAATAAATTATTCAGTTTATGCTTTTATTATTTAAATACTGGCATGAAAAAAGTTTGCGTGGTTTAAACGAGTAAATTTTAGGGGATAGAGAAAAATCTCATCCTGTAGTAACTGTCTCTTCTGAATTTTATAAATACTTTTGTCTGACTTGGATGTTTTGAGGCATTTTACACTTTTGGGGCAAGTCCAACCCACTTAGATGGCAGCAAGATAAGGGTAATAAACTACTACAAATTGCTAGTAATGTGAATCTGCTTGAGTTCTTTGCATATATTAATGCTTACAGCTGAAAATGATGAGGTGTGTTTGTGCTCAGTTGTGTTCAGCTCTTTGTAATCCCATGGACTGTAGTCCACCAGGCTCCCTTGTCTGTAGGATTTTCCAAACAAGAATACTGGAGTGGGTTGCCATTGCCTTCCTCCAGTTTTGATGGAGAGGTGAGTATGGAAACCAGATTAGAGAAGTGAGAAAGCAAAGAGAATGAGCATAGACAACCCTTTCAGGGACTTTTTCTCTGCAAGGGAGAAGATTGTTTTATTGTTGTTTAGTCGCTAAGTCATGCCCGACTCTTTCACAACCCCATGGACTGAAGTCTGGCCAAGTTCTCCTGTCCACGGGATTTCCTAGGCAAGAATACTGGAGTGGATTGTCATTTCTTTCTCCAAGGGCTGCAGTTTTGGTGGAGATGATGGTGACTCAGGGACATGGATGGAATATATGTATGAACACATGTAAGGACATGTATAAATATACCTTCAGTCATGTACATTAATGGAGGTATATTAAGGAAGGAATGATGCTGAAGCTAAAGCTCCATTACTTGGGCCACCTGATGTGAAGAACTGACTCACTGGAAAAGACCCAGATGCTGGGAAAGATTGAAGGCAGGAAGAGAAGGGGACGACAGAGGATGAGATGGTTGGATGGCATCACTGACTTGACCGACATGAGTTTAAGCAATCTCCGGGAGTTGGTGATGGACAGGGAAGCATGGCGTGCTGCGGTCCATGGTGTCGAAAAGAGTCGGACATGCCTCAGTGACTGAACTGAAGTGATTAAGGAGGTCTAGATGCTAACAGAAACAGGCAATAGGTAGTAAATTAAAGGTTCAGTAAAAGAATAATTGACAAATTTGCATCCATGAGAAGATAGGAAAGGAACCATATTATCAGTTTACATTGTTCTTTCCTGATAGCTTGGGTACTGAAAAGGCAGAATTTATAAGTTTCTTTGTATCCTCAGCATGTAAAACGTTACCTAGGGAATAGTAGTAGGATCTTCTGTATTTTAGTTGATGGAAAGCGGGAACAACAGCCTGCTAAAATAGTTAATTTCCCTCAGAACTCTCCCAAGATCCTGGGCCAATACTTTCATTATATCCCATCTTTAAATTTGTCAGACATCCATTCCTTATGTATTTTATCTACAGAAACATTTTTAAATTATCCACCTCAGACATTTGATAACAGTTTTAATAGTTTTGAATTGGTATTAAGTGTATAATTTCAGGGCTTTTCTAATATGCACTAAATGAAAAAAAAAGTGATAAATGTGAGACATGAGTAAAACCAATATGGTTAAATTTAATAAAATACAGATTGAAGAACCGACATTTTTTTCCACAGTAATATCAGTGAGATATGTGACAAACCTTACTCAATATATAGGTTCCAACAGTATGAGTAAGATGATTACGGGTAGACAGCTTTTGTTTTCTCGGTCCCACATCTCACCTGTTCTTTTGTATTGATTGATTCAGTTTCAAGAGACTCCAGTCTGTTTACATTAGATTAAGACTGCATACCAGCCACATGGTTCTCTGTCATGCTAAACTTTAAAATGTAATAAATGATCAGAAGTTATCTGGATTCAGTAATAATACATCACAACGTAGTTCATGGACTTGGCCACGACTCAATTAAAATGACATTTCATCTGGTTATACTGGTGGTAGTAGAATGGTATTTTGGCGGGAGTGTGATGTGTTTTCTCTGCATCCCATTGTCATTCTTTCTGAAGCATTTCGAATAATCATGTATTCTTAAAAATACACTTATATTTGGAGGACTTTGTGGATTTTTTCATTTTTGCTATCTCTCATAATACAATTTCAAAACACCAAAAAATAGTTGTTTTTTAAATGATAGGAGAAGCTAAATCCCAATGACTCACCATCAGAAAAGTAGAATTATTAGCTTGATGGTAACTGGATTTTCTTATGCCACAAAAATTAGTGTTCCACATAAGACAAAAATAATTTTACTGAAAATCTTATTAGTTTAAGGGTGAAAGAAAACAGTTGACATATTCTTAACATTAGCTGATGAAAATTAATTTGTGTAAATATATAAAGTAAATAATATAAACAATGAAACTATTAAGTGAAAAATATATACTGTTGTCTCTTCTGAAAAGTGACTAAAATTTTTCTTACCATACAAGTTAAAATTTAGTGCAGTTTTTTAAACTGGCTGTCTCTGTGTTGCTTTATTAGTATATATCAGGGCTTGTACCAAGTTCTTTATTATTATAAACAATATAATAATAGACATTAAAAATATAATAATATTTATTTATATAGTAATAAATGTAATAATATAAATAAAGTATAAATATTATTATACATTATCTCATTTAATCTACATAACAGTTCTATAAACTATTATTACTATTATTATTGCCATTTACCAATTAATAAACTGAGGTTCAGAGAATTTAGATTGACTTGATATGACTATAAGCCAGTAACTAGGCAAAAGAAGTCAAATCTGAGTTAGTCTGAATTGGAAACCAAAGCTTTTCATCTCTGTGTTGTACTGTCTACATATACATATTATAATCTTGGCAATCTGTAACTTTTGATTTATACTTTAAGTATTATATTTATACTTAGCCATAATTATTACCTTATTAATACATTATTAATAACCATAATGTAATTGGCTGTTATTGTTTATATATTTAAATGTATTTAACGAATATTTATGTAGTAACTATTGTTATGCATAGAACAGCGCTAGAGTTTATGGGTTTCAAAATGTATAGTAAGCTGTCTACTCTCAAGGAATATTCAATCGAGCTAAAAAGTATAACACATACAAGTAAAATAGTGTATAGGCCAAATAGTATGCTGTATAGTACCGTATAACTGTATAATATGCAAAAATGTTTGTAAATTATATAGACGTTTTAAAATAAAATTCTATAGGAATTTTAAAAGAGAATTTGATGACATATTCCATTTCGGGGGGCATGTGTCATTTAGAAGAGTCTTTCGGAAGAAATGAGAGCAGTCATTAATGGATATAAGACGCTTGAATTGATTTAGATGCAGAGAACAGACTTGCTGAGATCCATCCACTTTAGAATTAAGGTTCCTGTAAAACTGAACAGTCCCATTCTTTTCTTGTTCTGAAGCTACTTATAGTACAGCAGCTATATTACTGTGATGTAGCCAAGGTGTTTTATTTGGAATTCTGACACCCCACTTGGCTAATTGAGACATTTCTCTGCTTGGTCCATTCTGTTTCGTCATAATGCCTAAGTTTCATTCTGGAGGATGTGCTCCACCTTATTCTTACTTAAAGGAAACCTTCTTACTGTAGCTTCTTTCCCTGGTTTCTGGTCTCATTGAGCTTTCCTTCTTGATCCCTTAATCAAAGTTCCCCGCTAAAGAGATGGCTAAGTATAAATATTTGCCAGCTTCTGTGGCTAACGGCCTCAGCAACTTGCTGACTCCTGTACTAATGTATAACAAGCCTCACAGTTAATCACATGCTGTGGTCTCCATGGCAGAGTCAAATGTCCTGAACTTGGTTTTAGTGGCGGAGACAGCTTCACCATGACAAAGACATGGCAAAGAGAATAAGTGAATCATCACACCATTTTAAATCCCAAATGTCATTTTCCTTGCTGTGCTTTTAGATTTGAACAATGATGATTTATGAGGATAATATGTAGGTTTTTGATCATTTCTATTTCTAATTTTCTATGAGAATGCATATATAGAAAGAAAATAGTTTTGTTCAAGATAGTGAGTCATTATTTTGCTTATTAACTTTTTATGTCCTGCCATTATGTATGAATAAGCATACAGCTTTGCAACAATTTAATGTTTTGCAGTAAAAACAGATTCAGACATAAAATAGTTGTGCATTTTTCATGTTAATCTATTTTTATCTTCAAGGTTTACAGTCACTTTCCAATACATGAAAATTACCATGTGAATAATTTGATATAAAATTTGTCCTCTTCACATTTCAAGGCTTATTTTTAGACACAGAAAAAAAATCAGCTTTCCCCCCTTCCTTCCACTCCCAAAGTCAGAATCCAAGCCACTTGTGTACTTCTTAACCTACCTCACTATGGCTGTATCCAGTAGTGAACTGCACAGGATCCAGGTCACCTTGCTCTGTGTCAAGCTACTCCGATTCTTCACTGTTTCTGTATTTTAAAATGTGTTATTAGACATTAAATTCTCAGTTTTTGTTGATTTAATTTTAAAGCCACAGCTAAATTGGTTTGGCTTAGGAACATTATCCCGGAAATGTTTTTAAGTGTACTTGGTCATTTGGCTACTGAAACTGAAGCCCGCATGGGAAAACATCTAATGGTTCCTCATTTATATAGAAAATGCAGCTGTGGAAGAAACAATATATTCATTGTAGAAGCCAACATTAAAATAAAAATTATTAAGACACTAAAGACTGTTGTGGAGTGCGAGACAGGAGTTGAGGAGAGGGACTGAGGCATTATTTTTTATTAGAAATATATTGCAGAGCCATGGATTGTTAAAATGAAAATTCCTTAAAAATCTTCTAGTAAAAATTTCTCATTTCCCCAGAGGAAACCGAGTGTACCCAGGCAGTTAGTATTAACCAAAATTGGAACTCCATCTTATTAATCTCAGCCAATACTCTTGTGTCCTTTAAAAAAGAAATTTAAACACATTGTTGTGTTATAGACACCAACATTTGGCAGGAAATATATAAGAAACTCTTAATATTGTTACCTTTGGTTAAAAAAGATGAGTTCATTTTATATTTTTTTTAATTTATAATTTCAAATGAATAAGTGAAACATTAGCACATATAACTAGGATTTTTAGATTCAAAATATCCATTTCTCACGTTAAAATTTGAGTTGGGAATACTGAGTCAATTCTATTGCACTATTTGGCTGTTCTCTGTTAGATACTTTTTGAGGAACTGATAAAACTGTTGTTCTGTACAACAGTAATTTACCTCCTGATACCTTACTGATTGGAAATCAGCAATATTTTGTGAACCAGCAAAGTGATTATATATAATATCTTACCTTATAGAAACTGTGCTCAGTGGGAGTGGGGTGTGATTTTGACATTCTCGAGGATGTTTGGTAATGTCTGGTTTCCGGTTTTGTTATCATAATATATGCTGCTGGCACCTGGTGAAGAGAGGCTGGACATGGTGTTAAATATCCTACAACGAGCAAGACTGTCCCCCTACACCTCCCTAGAGACTGAATGTTCGTGCCTCCTGAAATTTGTATGTTGAAACTTAATACCTAATGTGATGTGTTAGGAGATTGGGGAAGTACTTAGGCCATGAAGGTGGAACTCTTACAAAAGAGACCCCAAAGAGCTTCCTTGCCTCTTTCCCATGTGAGGTTACAGGGCAAAGACATTCATCTAAGAAGCAGACGTTTATCTAGGAAGCAGGCCTTCACAGTACTCCAAACCTGCCAAATGCCTTGGTCTTGAAATTCCCAGCCTCCAGGACTGTGAAATACAAATGTTCGTTGTTTATAAGCCACCCAGTTAATGGTGTTTTGTGCTAACAGCCTGAACAGACTGAGATGGCTCCCACAGAAAGGAAGTGACATCAGGCCTGTGACGTCAATAGCATTAAGATTGAGAAACCAAGCACTAGGTGTGTTAACTCCTTGATGGAACAACAGCGAGATAGGAATCAGGAAGTGCGTGACGCAGTGCATGGTGTTCTAAAAGCATTCCAGTACTTGATAGATACTGAGTTATAGCACTGATTGTCACTCACCCATCTCTTTTTGCAACCTTAAGAGGTTTTAGACTAACAAAATAATAACACCTCCCTTCATCTTAAAAGTGGAAAAGGAAAGCTAAAATAGTGAGCATGTCGACTTGATATCACAGAACAAGTAATATTAATTTTAATAAGCTTTTTGTTTTAAAAGAATTTTATATCTATAAAAAGTTACAAAGATAGTGCAGAGTTCACATATACACCCCAAACCATTCGTTTATTGTTAGTATTGTCTATGGCCATGTTACCTTGGTCAAAAGTAAGAAACCGACATTGGCACATTACCGTTAACTGAATTCCCAACTACATTTGGATTTCTCCAGTTTTTCCACTAATCTTCTCTTTCTATTCCAAGATCCAGTCCAAGGCACCACACTGTTGTCATGTCTCCTCAGCCCCTTCTTACCTGTGATACTGCATACATAAAAGTTCTTCCTGATGTATAGTTCTCTGAGTTTTGACCAATGCATAATTTCATGTATACACCACCCACATAATGCAAAAAACTGTTCCTTCTTCAGTATTCCTTCTGTGGCTCCTTAGTAGTCACTGTTCAACCCCTCAACCTCTAACAACCATTAGTCCATTTTCCATTTCTACATTTTTATCTTTCCCAGAATGTTATCTTAATAGAATCATGCATTGCATAACCTTTGGGTCCAGCTTCTTTAAATGCACTTAAGTTTTATTCACAGCGTTGGGGAAAATAAAATCTCGTTCTTTTATCACTGAATAATATTCCACTGTATAGATATACCACTGTTTCTTATTCACTTCCTTATTAACCACATTTGGAAACTTCCAGTTTTTATTTATTATGGAGAAAGCTGCTATAAACATTTGTCTGTAGGCTTTAGTATGAATGTATGCTTTTAAATCACTCAGTAAATACCTGAGAGTATAATTATTGGGCCCCATCATATACAAACACACATATATATTGTAAAGTTTTATTTTTATTTTTCATTAGTCTTCACACATTTTGATGTTTAAACAATGCTTTGACTTTCATTGAATCAGTCAAGTTGAAAATTGAACTGTATCAGTTAGAGAGAGTTGGTCTTAATAATTCAAACCCAAAAGAGCTTTTTTTAATGTAGTTCCTCTCCTTGATTTATTGTGTCTGAGTAGTTTCTTATCCCCCACCAATTTTATTGAAGTATAATCGCAAATAACATTGTATATATTTAAAGTGCATAATGTGATGACTTCATATGTAGTGAAATTATTACCATAATCACAGTTACCTTGTTTTGTATGTGTGTGTGTGTGGTAAAAACACTTGAGATCTACTGTCTTAGCAAATTCTAAGTATATAATACACTACTATAACTACATTCACCACGGTGTATACTAGATCCCCAGAAGTTATTCATCTTAAACTACATGCTTATACCCTTTGACCAACACCTTCCTGTTCCCCTCACCCTCCCGGCCCCTGGCAATGACCATTCTACTCTCTGCTGTTGTGAGTTCAACTTATTTTCTTTTAGATTCCACATATAAGAGAGATCATATAGTATTTGCTTTTTCTCCATCTGGCTTATTTAACTTGGCATAAAGCCATCTAGGTACATCCATGTAGCTAATGGCAGGATTTCCTTCCTTTTTATGAAGGAATGCTATTAAATTGTGTATATATACATTACATTTTCTTTTTCATTTACCTGTCAATGGACATCTAAGTTAAGAGTCACTGTAAAAAAAAGTTATTGTTCACTTTTAGCAGTGTTTTGGTAGAGTCTTTAGGGTTTTCTCTATGTAAGAGCATGCCAACTGCAAACAATTTATTTCTTCCTGTCCATATGTATGCCTTTTATTTATTTTTCTAACCTAATAGTTCTGGCTGTTCCAGTACTTTATTGAATAGAAGTGGCAAAAATGGGTACCCATATCTTCGTCCTGGTCTCAAAGGAAAAGCTTTCATCTTTTCTCTGCTAAGTAGGATGGTAGCTGTGAGTCTGTTATATGTCACCCTTATTATGTTAAAGTACATTCAGACTATATCACTGAAAGCCTGAATCTTGTTTGTTTCTTGTTCATATTGCCAGCAGAATGTAACAGTTTTCTGAAGAATATAAAATGTTTATAAATAGGGATGTAGCAGATACACACAAGAACTGGAGTGTATCTAGATATAGAAACACTGGATTTCCTTATTGAGTTCACCACAAGGTGGTATTTCATTGCAGCTATAAGAAATGTATATGACTTATCATAAGGTAAATGCCAACTTGGCAACATGTATCACTTTTGTAGCTGGCATTCTGTGTTCAGGTTCATTGTGTTTCTGACATATTCCCATCATTTCCTTTCATGAGAGAATCTCTTCCTTGTGAACTACAGTGACTTTTATTGACATAATACAAGTGCAGAAGCTTTCCAGCAAAGCATCACTTTGTAACAATAGGCCAGAAACACTCTGCCAAGCAGTAAGTCATCTATATGTTCACTGGAGCACAAAAATATGTCAGTGATGTGCCAGGTAAAACTGACATTCTAGTAGGGAGATTTCAATCAAATGCACTTTCTTATGCAATTTTGGTAAAATTTAAGGTATTTAATTCTTGTGTATAATTGTGTTTCTGAACTTCATATATACATTGTTAGATTTTTCAACTGAATTCCCAGCGGAATAGAAACACTGAGAACAAGAAGAGGTGTTATTACTTAGAGGTGTTTTTTAAACAGTTCTTCAATTTCATAACTTGTTGTTTCCTTCTACTTTGATTTAGAAATGTGTTACACTCCTGCAAGGTTTCACATTTGATATACATTAAAAAAAAACAAGAATAATTTGAGAGGGATTTTCTATCATTGGAACTGTTGATAAAGAACCTGCTTGCCAGTGGAGGAGACGTAAGAGACACGGGATTGATCCCTGGGTTGGGAAGATCCCCTGAGAAGCACTTGGCAAGCCACTCAGTGTTCTTGCCTGGAGAATCCCATGGACAGAAGAGACTGCCGGGCTACAGGCTGTGGGGTTGCACAGAGTCTGACCTGACTGAAGGGACTTGGCACATACTAGCATAGTGGTTAAGAGCTCTATTATAAAGCCAGACATTTTGAGTTTTTAATATCAGCTCTGCCTCTTAACTTGTTTTTAACTTCATGCACAATACTTACTCTCTTAATACTTCAGCCTCTTCTTCAAAAATGGAAATAATATTCATCTAAATGGGAGCAATAGCTCTGAGCAACCCACTCCAGTATTCTTGCCTGGAAAATTCCATGGACAGAGGAGCCTGGCAGGCTACAATCCAGGGGTCACAAAGAGTCAGACATGAGTGAGCGACTAACACTCGAGTTTCTAATATTGTGAATATCATATAGGACATTCTGTGATTGCTATCATTATTGCTTTTGAAGGAAAATGAAAATACATTTGCTCCAAATATTGAACATATTTAGTTCCAATCATTGCTGTTAATTTATTTCAAGTTTCCTCCAGTGAAAACGGGCTTCCCAGGTGCTCAGTGATAAAGAATCTACCTGCAGTGCAGGAGACACCGGTTTGTCCCTGGGAGGGGGAGATCCTCTGAAGGAGGAAATGGCAACCCACTCCACTGTGCTTGCCTGGGAAGGCCCATGGACAGAGAAGCCTGGCAGGCCGTAGTCCGTGGGGTCGCAAAAGTGTTGGACGTGACTTAGCAGCTAACCAACAACAGTGAGGAAGAAGGCAGCCCATTCCTTCACCATTATTTGATATTTTAAGTGTTGTAGTTAATATTTATGTATGATACAGCACATATTATTAGATATTGAGAATTTATGTGTATATTTCACAATATATTAGATATTGAGAATTTAATAATATATGGGTTGTCTCCATTCCCAGAGACACTAACACCATCCTAACTAGGGAAAACAAATTATTTATATTACCTACTAAGTAAGTAGTCTCTTTAAAATCATCTCATTTGGGGGGTAACATATACGTGTTATTCTTTAAGCATTTCATGGTTGGTAGTTTGTGGTTTCTTACCTTGATTAAAGATTAAGACTTTCTTTTGACTAAAAAGATGTTTCTTTAAGAGGGAGAGGAAAAGAACTTTTTCTTTTCTTTTCCAGTTTTTTAAGAAATATTCGATATAAATACTGTATGTATTTAAATGGTTCCGTATGATGGTTTGATTTATATATATTATGAAGTGATTGCCACAATAGGTTTAGTTAACTTTATCATCTCATATAAATACAATAAAAGTATTCCTCCCTGTGTTGAGAACATACAGAATCTATCCTGTTAACAACTTTTCCTATACATCATACGACAGTGTTATATATGTTATACATCACATCCCTAGTATTTATTTATCTTATAACTGGAAGTTGTATCTTGTGACATTAGTCCTCCAATTTCTCCTCCCTCTACCTCTCTGGTAACCATGAATCTGATCTCTTTTTCTATGACTTTGGTGAGTTTTGTTTATCTGTTTTTAGATTCCACATAAGTGAGATGATGCAGTATTTGTCTTTATCTGTCAGACTTATTTCATTTAGCATAATGCCTTCAAGATCCATCCATGTTGTCACAAATGATAAGATTTCCTCCTTTTAAACAGCTGAACGGTAGTCCATTATATATATATATCACAAATTTCCATGTGTTTCTTATCCTAAAAAATCATAACTGAAATTTTACATCTCATTTCACGGCTTTTGGGTTGGATTGTGGGTACTTGGAGTTAATTTTGGATATGATATTATGGTGAGACTGATGACAAATAAGAAAAAAAAAAGACTTCTGAATAAATTTCACATACAGATTTGTTTTTAGAAAATACGGGGATAACACCACTGGATTTTTGCAAATGTTCACTTTAAATATAATCTTTAAAACTAAATATTTTGGTCAAAGCTTGAAAATAAGTCAATAAAAACAATGGATTACATGTAGTATATTATTCTTTTGATAATAAAACCTACTGCCATATGTGAGTGCCAAAACCAGGAATTATTCTGCTGCTACTGCTGCTAAGTTGCTTCAGTCGTGTCTGACTGTCTGCGACCCCATAGATGGCAGCCCACCAGGCTCCCCCGTCCCTGGGATTCTCCAGGCAAGAACACTGGAATGGGTTGCCATTTCCTTCTCCAATGCATAAAAGTGAAAAGTGAAAGTGAAGTCGCTCAGTCGTGTCCAACTCTTAGCGACCCCATGGACTGAAGCCTGCCACGCTCCTCCGTCCATGGGGTTTTCCAGGCAAGAGTACTGGAGTGGGGTGCCAGTTCTAGGTGTCTTTATATCATGTAATCCTAACAATAACTTGAAACATTGTAAATGTTTAAATCCTTATTTTGAAGATGGGAATAAGAAAGCACAGTTGATCTGCCCCAGATGACACAGGTGGAAAATTTCAGGATTGGAATTTCGCTTGAGGTTGACTCCAAAAGCCTATTCTCTTTCCAACTCATTATGTCCCATTGGAAAGAACACAACTTATTTCAGCAATTACTTGTAGAAGTATCTCCCACTAATTCATATTTGTAATGTCATATACCAAATCTTAGATCATAGCACTTTAGAAAATAGTATATAAAAATGGAACATGTTTGGATTGGTACAAAGAAAATGATTAAGAGGATAAAAATAACCCAAAGCAATAGTATTAATTTAAGCAAATTTAAGCTAAACATTGAGAAGTTAAGAATATAAGCTTCTTAGATTTTCAAAACAATAACCTTTCCTGTTGCAGAAAGTATTTATATAAGACACTGATATTTTTTTTAAAAAAAGACTAGTCATATGTTATTAATGTCTCCAACTTACTGAATTATATTGGCTAATTTTTATATTAAAAATTTTTTTTTGGATCCAGTGTTCCTGTTTCATTTGAGAAAAGAAGAAAAAGAGAAAAGAAATCAATTTTTGAATCCTCATACATGTTGAAGTCATGTGTCAATAGCAAAGTAAATAGTCTTATGTGTTCAGTTTATGATACTTTAGTAGTTTTTCCCTTCCTCCACGTACACTTTGTTTCAGCTACTTAATTCACTGACAAATCTTCCCACTTCTCAGTTTATTTTTCCCATTTCAAATCCAGTTGATATTTTATGTTACAGATTTTGAGAAAATGATGTATGTCGTCTATGTATTCACCAAGAGATGCCCCAGAAGTGTGTATTAATTTTTTCTCAGTGTTGAGTGAAGCATGTGGTTGTGGAAGTATCATGGAGATGGATTCTGATGGAGAAATCCAGCAGGTGTTTAGGATGCTCCAAGTGAAGTCAGAGCTCAGGGTACTTATCTGAGACAATAGTTTCAAACTTGAATGATAAAACACCCACCTTTAAAAGAAATTTTGAAAAAAGAACTCTCGTCATTCTTACGGTTCACTTTAATTTTATTCTCTTCTATGTATATAAATATTAAATTAGATATAGTAAATTTGTGCCCTTATAAAGCTATAAAACCAAAATTAAAATATTATTAAAATTTTGAACAAAATGAAAATCCCCAAATTCAAAAACCCAAATAAAGAATCTGAAGACCTTTTCTACCCCTCATTTCCCTGTTACAATCTGTCTTTATCTTAGGATGTGAATATAATGATATCTCTCCCAAGAAGTCTTACTTAATCATCCCAGATACAGTGAATGATCACTCTCCCCTAGACCTCTGTGAGAATCACACATCTTTCTCCTGTGGGACTTATGTTGTAATATTTCATTACAGGGAATAAGATTACCCTGAACTCTTTTCTGGCTCAGAGGTAAAGAATCTGCCTACAACACAGGAGATGCAGGTTCAATCCCTGGGTTGGGAAGATTCCCTGGGGAAGGAAATGCCAACTCACTCCAGTATTCCTCCCTGGGAAATCCCACTGATAGAGGAGCTGGCAGGGTCGCTAAAGAGTGGGACATGACTTAGCAACTAAAAAACAACAATATTACCCTATTTAGTCATATGTTCCTTGAGAACAAGAACCGTATCTTATTTATCTCTGCACACCATAAGCCTTGAATGATATATTTTTCACATAGTTACTTATTGCTGATTATAAAAATAATACATATTCATTTTTGAAAATTCAAAAAATAGAACTTTTTAAAGAGGAAATTTTAATCACCCATAGCTCCAGAGATAGCCACTACTAAAATTTCAGAGTATCTCTCCATTCCTTTATACTAATCATCACAGAAATGAATTAACAACATAGTTATTTTAGAGGTAAATGTGTAAGGATATGTATGTATTTGTATATGTATTATTGTTTTTATCCATTCAACCAGTGCTTTTGGTGATATTACTATATACCAGGCTTTTTAAAAAAAGAATATTAAAATTATGCTATCTGTATGATTTAGTATTGTGCTATTTTTACTTTCATTATATCAGGAGTATTTCCTCATATAATTAAGTATTATTCAAATATAAGTTTTATGACTAAATGCAATTATAAGTGAGTCCTAAGCTCTCTATTTTAACAACTATGCAATTATGGATGTATTGTAACCTCATTCTATTTTTATACACATTTGTTTTGTGTAGATTAGTATCTTTCACATAAGTATTTGTTGAATAAATAATCTCATGTGTTATTTTATAAGCCTTGTGTCTAAGAATATATCCGTATGTTTGCATGGTTATTATCATTCCACCAATGCTTTTGGAGGTCTGATTGCATGCCAGTCATTGGATAATGTCTGGAAAACCAGAATTAAATGCAATTTCTTTACTAAAAAGGGTTAGATCTCTTAGAAAGACAAATGAGCCAACAATTACAGTACTTTTAGAGCCCAGGGTACAGCCCATTCACTGATGAAAACTTAACAATAATGATGTTTTCAGTTTCCTGTCTAACTTGCATACGTGTGTGTGTGCTTAGTCACTCAGTCGTCTCCAACTCTTTGCGACCCTTTGAACTATAGCCCACCAGGTTCCTCTGTTTATGGAATTCCCAGGCAAGAATACTGGAGTTGGTTGCCATTTTTCTCCTCCAGGGGATCTTCCCAACCCAGGTTTCAAACTTGCATCTCCTGTGTCTCCTGCATGGCATGCAAGTTCTTTACCTGCTGAGCCATCATGGAAGCTTAATTTACATAAAGAATGAAAGAAAGAAAGTGAAGTTGCTCAGTCGTGCCGGATGCTTTTCAACCCCATGGACTGTAGCCTGCTGGGTTCCTTCATCCATGGGATTTTCCAGGCAAGAATACTGGAGTGGGTTGCCATTCCTTCTCCAGTGAATCTTCCCGACCCAGGGATCAAACCCAGGTCTCACACATTGCAGGCAGACTCTTTACCATCTGAGCCACCAGAGAATCCCTAATTTACATAACCCTAAGTAAATTAAGCATTCAGCATTAGACACTTAAAATTAAGGGATGCAAAACCCTTAGTAGAAAACATCATATATCTCATGCCATTCTCTTTCTCCCCATCCAACTTAGATTTCAGCTTTTGGTTCTATGGATAGAAAACTTTTTGTGAGAGAGCTTAATACATTTGCGGAATGAGCTGTTTTTGAACTGTCAGATGCCTTATTCCTTATTTCCACCTGCACTTTCACCTCCCCACTGATGCCTTTGACTTTAATTTCTCTTACAGTGACCTAGGGATTAATTTTTGTTCTTTCTTCATGTAAATTTATAACTGTGTTTTCATATGAGATATTTTATAATTTTAATTAATAAAAATAAAACAGAAGGCACCACTGTTCTTAGGCATAATGAAAATTAAGAGATTGAAACTTTCCCTCAAATCATTGAAAACCCACTGCAGATGCGGAACATTATATATAACAAGTGCAATAATTAATTTATTTTCTCTAAAAGTACCCCTTGAGAACTAGTATATACCAAGCTTTGAGCTAGGTCCTAGTACTATAGTAATGAAGAGTAGAAAGATTCCTTGCTTTCATAGAAGTTATATTCCAGTGGATGATAGAAGTATACACAAGATGCCAAGTGTTCATTAACTTAATTTTTGTAAGATACTTGTAAATGGAATTATGTTTGTAAGAACATCTTTAAATAATGTATATTAAATAAAAAATATACTAATAATGATTACATGGAGTCATTAGCACTATATTTTTTAATAGGGCTACTATAAAAGAACTTCTGGTTTCCAGTACAATAACTACTGGAAAAATATATGCCAAGATTCAAATGGAAATGCATATGACATTTATCTTCTTATGGAATGAATAGTGAGAACTAGAACCCTGTTGTTACTCCCTTATCATTAGGTAGAATCTTACTCTTCTCCCTTTAAGTGTGGACTGGAAGCAACTCACTTACGACAGAGGTGGAGTGTATTCCTTCTAAGTTGGGGATGGAAGAAGCCGCAAGGCTTCTTGCTGTTCTGGTGTCTTGAAACACTTGCCATCTGGATGCTTCCTTTCAACATACCTCCTCCAGGGAGCTACCATGATGTTAAAAGTCCAGGTCACATGAGGAAGGCCCATGCAGGCACTCAGTTGACACACTCAACTGGGTCAAGACTCCAAGTCACTCAACCCAGGTCTCAGACCTGTGAATAAAGTTCTGTATGTGCAAAGAGGAAAGCAAAGAGATATTTGGTGGTAGGTATCAGGGAAAGAGCGCTTTCCTGGTGGCTCAGTGGTAAAGAATCCACCTGTATTGCAGGAGACCTGGATTTGATCCCTGAGTCGGAAACATCAAATGGCAATCCACTCCAGTATTCTTGCCTGGAGAATTCCATGGACAGAGGATCCTGATTGGCTACAGTCCATGGGGTTGCAAAGAGATGGATGTGACTAAACACATACACCTAAGACATAATCTTAGATCTCAAGGAGTCAGAGTCTTAGGGTAAACTTTTCTAAATACTTAATTGTTTACTTGCCACTTACAGACTTTGTCTAGAAGAGATCTTTGAAAGTCTAAATTGTTTAGCCTAGAATGCAATACCTTTCAAATATGACCTTGACTTCTCATACATTTATTATTTTCTGTAGCACTTTCCAACCAGAAATCTGGTTTTCCTAAAAAAAAAAGGTCTATATTTCTCAGTTCAGTTCAGTTGCTCAGTCGTGTCCGACTCTTTGCGACCCCATGGACTGCAGCATGCCAGGCTTCCTTGTCCATCACCAACTCCTGGAACTTGCTCAAACTCATGTCCATAGAGTCGGTGATGCCATCCAACCATCTCATCCTCTGTCGTCCCCTTCT
>NW_011495018.1:15453000-15454071 GCF_000754665.1 Bison bison bison | reverse complement strand
TGGCCAAAGTTGGAGTTTCAGCTTCAGCATCAGTCCTTCCAATGAATATTCAGGACTGATTTCCTTTAGGATTGACTGGTTTGCTCTCCTTGCAGTCCAAGGGACTCTCAAGAGTCTTCTCCAACACCACAGTTCAAAAGCATCAATTCTTCGGCCCTCAGCTTTCTTTATAGTCCAGCTCTCACATCCATACATGACTACTGGGAAAACCATAGCTTTGACTAGATGGACCTTGGTTGCCAAAGTAATGCCTCTGCTTTTTAATATGCTGTCTAGGTTGGTCATAGTTTTTCTTCCAAGGAGCAAGCGTCTTTTAATTTCATGGCTGCAAGATGACCTAAATTATCTCTGTTCTTCAAAATTCAACTCACTCTTTATAACCCAATTTAAATACTACTTCTCCAGGAACTGTTTCCTGACTGCCTTTCCAAATATGATACGTTTTTCTGCTGAAAGCTCAATAATAATTTGTGCCATCTCTTTATATTTCCTTCCCACTAGACTGTAAGTTCCTTGCAAACAAAGGCTACTTATTTTTATCTATATCCTATGTACCACCTAGATTGAAATATTCCACACAGGAAGCATTCAACAAATATTTACTGAATGGAACTGAGTTGAACACAGTGCCTTGAACTGCAGCTGCATCATTTGTTCATGAATGTATCATGGATTTTAAAAGTATAAGACAAAATTTGATAAAGTATGAATATACGAAAATGGGGTTCCAGTTACTATCCCTTGACATTATTCCAGTTACTATTCCATTATTCCAGTTCCAGTTACTATTCCCTTGACAAAATGAAGATTAGTGTATCAAAACTGTTGAGAAAGAGAAAAAACAGCTGAAATGTGAATACAACAATCTTATAACATATAACACCCAGGAATCTAAATTTGCTGTATAAAGTTGATCAATTTTTAATTATTTGATATTAATGAATGCTTTTAAATCAACAAATTTCACCTCTAGGTATAGATTTTTAAAGAGTAAAGAGGAAGATGCCCTAAACTACATGAATGATCAATTCTGACTTCAAAATCCAATAAAATTCAGAAAGTAAAGTATAT
>NW_011495018.1:15433563-15452900 GCF_000754665.1 Bison bison bison | reverse complement strand
TAGAGTCGGTGATGCCATCCAACCATCTCATCCTCTGTCGTCCCCTTCTCCTCCTGCCTTCAATCTTTCCCAGCATCAGAGTCTTTTCCAAGGAGTCAGTTCTTTGCATCACATGGCCAAAGTTGGAGTTTCAGCTTCAGCATCAGTCCTTCCAATGAATATTCAGGACTGATTTCCTTTAGGATTGACTGGTTTGCTCTCCTTGCAGTCCAAGGGACTCTCAAGAGTCTTCTCCAACACCACAGTTCAAAAGCATCAATTCTTCGGCCCTCAGCTTTCTTCACAGAGATATTATTTTGCCCATCTAGTCAAGGCTATGGTTTTTCCAGTGGTCATGTATGGATGTGAGAGTTGGACTGTGAAGAAAGCTCTCACATCCATACATGACTACTGGGAAAACCATAGCTTTGACTAGATGGACCTTGGTTGCCAAAGTAATGCCTCTGCTTTTTAATATGCTGTACTATGCTGTCTAGGTTGGTCATAGTTTTTCTTCCAAGGAGCAAGCGTCTTTTAATTTCATGGCTGCAAGATGACCTAAATTATCTCTGTTCTTCAAAATTCAACTCACTCTTTATAACCCAATTTAAATACTACTTCTCCAGGAACTGTTTCCTGACTGCCTTTCCAAATATGATACATTTTTCTGCTGAAAGCTCAATAATAATTTGTGCCATCTCTTTATATTTCCTTCCCACTAGACTGTAAGTTCCTTGCAAACAAAGGCTACTTATTTTTATCTATATCCTATGTACCACCTAGATTGAAATATTCCACACAGGAAGCATTCAACAAATATTTACTGAATGGAACTGAGTTGAACACAGTGCCTTGAACTGCAGCTGCATCATTTGTTCATGAATGTATCATGGATTTTAAAAGTATAAGACAAAATTTGATAAAGTATGAATATACGAAAATGGGGTTCCAGTTACTATCCCTTGACATTATTCCAGTTACTATTCCATTATTCCAGTTCCAGTTACTATTCCCTTGACAAAATGAAGATTAGTGTATCAAAACTGTTGAGAAAGAGAAAAAACAGCTGAAATGTGAATACAACAATCTTATAACATATAACACCCAGGAATCTAAATTTGCTGTATAAAGTTGATCAATTTTTAATTATTTGATATTAATGAATGCTTTTAAATCAACAAATTTCACCTCTAGGTATAGATTTTTAAAGAGTAAAGAGGAAGATGCCCTAAACTACATGAATGATCAATTCTGACTTCAAAATCCAATAAAATTCAGAAAGTAAAGTATATGAACATTTGGAGTGAACCAAAGACAATGTAACATTCATTAGTTTCAGACTGAAAATCTCATTTTCTGTCCTAGATGACATTATTTATTTGCTTAAGCCAAACAGACTCTTTAGGAGCTTCTGTCTTGCCTTATGTTCCTGTTCCCCTAGAAATACATAGTAATGAAGGTCCTTTAACAGATGTTCCTCTAGACATATTAAACTCCAAGGTTCACTGTTCATTTTGTTCACCACAGCTATTTTTATTACCGCAAATAAAAATAGGGAAGTACATAAGATCAAAGGACAGTGCACCTACTGTGGTTGTACACCTGGCTGATGTCATTAATAGCACTGTCATAGCTCACTTTATTGAGAGCTCACAATGCCAGCTAGTCTTATAAACGCTTTACATATATTATTCACTCTGATTATCTTAACAGCCTTATAATGTGGTTTATTACTAGTACCATCTTAAAGATGGAGAAAATGTGGTACAGAAATGTTTGTTGTTGTTTAGTCTGGAAGTTGTGTCCAGCACTTTGTGACCCCAAGGACTGCAGCGCGCCTAGCTTCCCTGTCCATCAGTATCTCCTGGAGTTCGCTTAAATTCATGTTCATTGAGTCAGCTGGGTTCCTGATTTTTCTTTGAAAATCCTAACATTTCAGTTAAAGTAGAAACAAAAGATAGCTGAATCATTATGGTTCCTGTCATATATCTTTTCTGCAATACTTATTTCTCTTCTATAATTGCTTGTTTTGTATCTGGTTGCTTGCTAGCATATATAAGCCTCCATGAAAATTGATTATGCTGCATTTAGCTCTATTTATCTTCATTTTCTCAGTGCCTAACATAGTGTCTTACATGTAGTAAGCATTTGGTTAGTATCTATTGGATAAATGCATGTGTGCATGAATGAACAGAAGAAAATAAGCTGATAAAGGGGTCGTGGATCTGCATAATTACTCTCCTGTCATAGATGCTATGAAAGTAAGCATAGGGGAGTCTTGGAGTGATTTGGGGGCTCTTTAATGAAAAATGTTTGACCACAGGCGGCAACATCACACACATTTTATTTGGGTGACACTCTGACAATTGCTCCACAGCAGGAAACTCTAGAATCTACCGTGAAGGGCCACCACTCAAAGGGGGAAGATGACAAGGAAGCTTCCAGGGGAGAAGTGGTAAAGAGGGGGAGCTTACATGTTTACATGATGTGGTTCAGGAGCACTTGGAGAGTCTGCTCAGGTTGGAGAGCTCCAAAGGACGTTTGAGTCTTTATGTTTTTGTTGCTATTCAGTTGCTAAATCACATCTGACTCTTTGCGACCCTATGAACTGCAACACTCCAGGCTTCCTTGTCCTTCATTATCTCCCAGAGTTTGCTCAAATATATATCCATTGAGTCAGTCTTCCCCGGTATAGCCCAGCCCCCAGCCCCTGGCAAACCCTGATCTACTTTAGGTCTCTGTGATCTGCCTGTGTAGGATACTTCATGTTAAGGGAATCATACACCTCTGTGTCTGGCTTCTTTCATGTGGGGTGACATTTATTCCATGTCATAGTGCGTGGTTCTTCATTCCTTTTTATGGTGGTACGATGGTCCATGGTATGGATACACTACGTTTGGTTTACCTCTGCCTAGGGTGATGGGTTTGGGGCTGTTTCCACCTTTGGCTATCATGGATATGGTGCTGTGGACACTTGTCTGCCAGTTTTTGTGTGGATGTATGTGCTCATCTCTCTTGGTTGTGTACCAAGGAGTGGAATTGCTGGAACACGTGTTAATTCTATTTAACTATTTGAAGAACTGCCAGATTGCTGTGCAAAGCAGCTGCACTGTTCTGCGATCCCATGAGCAGTGCGTGAGGTTTCCAGTCTCTTCACATCCTCACTAGTACTTATTATTATCTGCCTTTAGGGCTTCCCTGGTGGTTCAGATGGTAAAGCGTCTGCCTGCAACGCAGGAGACCCAGGTTCGATCCCTGGGTTGAGAAGATCCTCTGGAGAAGGCAATGGCAACCCACTCCAGTGTTCTTGCCTGGAAAATCCCATGGAAGGAGGAGCCTGGTAGTCTACAGTCCATGGGGTTGCAAAGAGTTGGACACAACTGAGCAACTTCACTTTTTTTTAATCTGTATCCTGGGGCTAGCCGATGCAGGGCAGTTATCTGGGATGTACAAAGCAGATAGTCTCTTACTGTTCAGTTGCTAACATATTCAGCTCTTTGCTACCCCATGATCTGTAGCACACTAGGCTTCCCTGTCCTTCACTATCTCCTGGAGTTTGCTCAAACTCATGTCCAGTGAGTCAGTGATGCCATCCAACCATCTCATCCTCTGTCGCACCCTTACCCACCTGCCTTCAATCTTTGCTAGCATCAGAGGCTTTTCCAGTGAGTTGGGTCTTTGCATCAGGTGGCCAAAGTATTGGAGCTTCAGCTTCAGCGTCAGTCCTTTCAATGAATATTCAGGGTTGATTTCTTTTAGGATTGACTAGTTTGATCTCCTTGCTGTCCAAGGGACTCCCAAAAGTCTTCTCCAGCACCACAATTTCGATTCTTCTGCACTCAGCCTTCTTTATGGTCCAGTTCTCACACCATTATATGACTATTGGAAACCCCAATTATCCATGCAGTTCATTAGTTTTAACAAATGTACCACACTGAGGGGAGTGCTGATGATGAGGAAAGCTATGCATATGTTGAGACAGGAAATGTATGGGAAATCTCTGTGTCTTTCCCTGAAGTTTATTGTGAACCTTAAGAACCAAAAAATGGTTCCCTAAAAAAATAGTTTAAATTAAAACAAAACAAAACATAGGTTTGACCATATGGACCTTTATTGGCAAAATGATGTCTCTGCTTTTTAATATGCTGTATGGTTGGTTGTAGCTTTTCTTTCAAGGAGCAAGCATCTTAATTTCATGGCTGTGTTCAATGTCCACAGTGCTCTTTTAGCCCAAGAAAATTAAATCTGCCATTATTTCCACTTTTTTCCCCATCTGTTTGCCATGATGTGATGGGCCTGGATGCCATAATCTTAGTTTTTTGAATGTGGAGTTTCAAGCCAGCTTTTTCACTCTCCCCTTTCACTGTCATCAAGAGGCTCTTTAGTTCCTCTTCACTTTCTGCCATTAGACTGGTATCATCTGCATAACTGAGCCTATTGACATTTCTCCTGGCACTCTTGATTTCAGCTTGCGATTCATCCAGCCCAGCATTTTGGATGATGTACTCTGCATATACGTTAAATAAGCCAGGTGACAATATATAGCCTTGAAGTACTCCTTTCCCAACTTTGAACCAGTCTATTGTTCCATCTTGGATTCTAACTGTTGCTTCTTGACCTGCATACAGGCTTCTCAGGAGGCAGGTAATGTGGTTTGGTATTCCTGTCTCTGTAAGATTTCTCCACACTTTGTTGTGATGCACACAGTCAAAGGCTTTAGTGTAGTCAATGAGGTAGAAGTAGTTTCTTTTTGTTTTGTGATACAGCAGATGTTGGCAATTTGATCTCTGGTTCCTCTGCCTTTTCTAAATCCAGCTTGTACATCTGGAAGGTCTCAGTTCATGCACTTGAAGGATTTTGAGCATTACCTTACTAGCAAGTGAAATGAGTACAATTGTACAGTAGTTTGAACCTTCTTTGTCATTGCCTTTTTTGGAGATTGTAATGCTCTAGCTGACTAAAAATCTGCTTGTCTGGGCTATGTTTTAGACAATAGAGTTATAGTCACTAGTCGTGTCCAACTCTGCAACTCCATGGACTGCAGCCTGCCAGGCTTCCCATCCATAGGATTTCCCATCCACGAATACTGGAGTGGGTAGTTATTCCCTTCTCCACTGAATCTTCTAACCCAGGGATGGAACCCACGTGTTGCACTGCAGGCAGATTCTTTACTGTCTGGGCCATAGGTTGTGTAAAAGGTGCTGATGGGCTGTTGAGCTAATGGGTCTCATCCTTCTGTGAAGAAATAAACAACCTAAGTGCAGAGATGATGTTTGGCTCATTTGTATAACAGTAAGTAAACAGGATATAAAAGATAATAATTCAAGAAAGAGAAGAAGTGAGTTTATTGGCTTTTACCCAGCATTATTTCATATACTTAATTTTTTCAAGCACGTCAAGCTAAAAGATTAGATCATGGTAAGGAACAAATTTATACCAGTGTACACATACTCAAATGAATGATCATTTCTATGATTTGAGTTTCAGTGAAACCACAACTGAACAATAAATACCAATCTCCATAGATTAAGAAATAAGCTATGAATGTTTTTATGAAAATTGATTATGAAATAAACTTTCACTTTTATTAATATAAAAAAGGAATATTATATGGAGAATTCATTATGGGAGAATGAATTAAACCCCTGAAGAAAAATGAATCATAATTGTACTTTTATTACTGTTCCACTATGTATTAGAAAAACTCACTCTAGCTTCTCTTTTAAGAGAGAGATTGTTTGTAATTGTTTAATGTCATTTTAGTACCTGTAATATATTATTTGAGTTAACCTTTTACTGTATCATCTATCAGAGTCCAAAGGGTCGCACAGAGTCAGACATGACTAAAGCATCTTAGCACAGCACATCTCCTACTGAGAGGAACTTGTATCTTAAATCAAATGCTTAGGCTGCGTGTTTTTTATAGACATCACTAAAGATGTCGTGAGTCACAGATGCCAGCGAGGGAAATAACCCAAAAGTCCTGTCCAGTCACTGCATCTGGACCTGGCTTTCTTAGTCTTGAGACTTATGAACTGCAAGGATAATGTCTCTGTTCACGCTATACTCAGTGCACAATGGTAGACCAGGGACTGGATAAACAGAGCAAATGCTTGTATTCAGAAATATGAGGAATGGAAGACAGGCAGCAAGCACTTGGTCTCCAAGCACTTTGAAAACTCCCTGTGCGGTGATTGTGAGGGTGAGGAATCTCAGCTGTCTGTTGTTTCTTGTAGTCCCTGGGTGTACTCTCAGGAAGGAACTTCCCTTCTATTATCCTCCTTGGCCACATCTGAAGTAGGTGTGGTAGAATATACCTTACACGGGGGCTGTGAAGCTTTCTCTTCATACTTTCTGCTTAAAGAAAGTTGATAGCTTATGGGAAATTTTATATCTTGAATGATGCCATTATTTTTTTATTACAGATTTGTGGTTTCTCTCAGAAACTCATAGGGCTTCTTCTCTATTTGATTGCAGTAAGTTCCATGTACAAGTAACTCTGTCCATGGTTCTTTTAGAGACATAATTCTCAGATCTGCTGCTTTCTTTACTTTCTCTGTCCTTACCTCACTCTTTAGACATAGCGGGGGCTTCATTGACCTATCTGACTTCTGTGCAAAGGCTGAGCTTTTAATCTGATCTTTGTTCTAAGTTATTTTATCCAATTGAAATATTTTAGGGTACATCATTGCTATATTATATTTGCCCTGTGGCATCATAATCAGCTCAGCAATTTTCAAACTGGGCAGAAGGCTATAACTTTAATTTGATCTTTGACACAATGTTAAATTTTAATGAGCCTTTGTCACTCAGAGTCTTTCTCAGCTGTATTATTTTCTGTTTAGGGTCTATAGCAGTTAGCTTTCTCGATATTGCAAGAACTCGAATTTTTGTACTCTCTCATTTCCTTCATGTCTCTTTGCAAACTAATTCTCTCATGATCAAAGATCTTTCCTTAATGCCTTGACAAATGCAACCTAACACACTCCACTAATGCTCTGTTTTCCAATCTCTTCCCCTAAAGTTTGAATGTACTTGGTACATGGCTTGTTTCCCAAGTTATCAAAGACAGCATTTAACAAGATATCTTTCCACTGGATAACATGGATTGCTATCTAGTCAACTACCAGTATGAATTTTCTCATAACCTAGCTACTAAATCAATGCCACGTGGCTAGGTTTTTGTTACAGCAGTGCCTTATGCCAACTTTCAATTGTGGATTAGTCAAGATATGCTTTGTAATGCTGTGATGATGAGTTAACATTGAAATCTCAAGCTTTATACAACGGTGGTTGATTTCTTACTCTGGTAACATGTCTAAACGTGATCAGTCAGGGACTTCTCTTCTACATAGCACCCAGGGACTTAGAGTAATATGAGAGCAACATCTAGATTCTCACTGTCAGTTCTTATTAGGGGCTTCCCAGGTGGCGCTAGTGGTAAAGACACTCCCTGCCAGTGCAGGAGACATAAGAGACACAGGTTCAACCCCTGGGTCAGGAAGTTCCCCTGGAGAAAGGCATGGTAACCCACTCCAATATTCTTGCCTAGAGAATCCCATGGACAGAGGAGCCTGGTGGGTTACAGTCCAAAGGGTCGCAAAGAGTTGAACACTACTGAAGTGACTTAGCACACATAACTCTGATTGGTCAACCAGTGCAGCCATAGGTAGTTCACGGAGAATTCACATCTCTGCTTTGGCCCAGAAGTGGTAGAACTTTGTCTCCAAATTTCTGGGTTGAAATTTGTATAAACATCAATATTTGTTAAAAATTTACTATGTTTCATAACCATTGATAAAGCTTACAAACATAGATAAATAATCCTCCCAAGAAGATTTTCATTGACTCTAAATGTTTTGACCTAATTAGATTCTCAGAGAAGGCAATGGCAACCCACTCCAGCACTCTTGCCTGGAAAATCCCATGGGCAGAGGAACCTGGTAGGCTGCAGTCCATGGAGTTGCTAAGAGTCGGACACGACTGAGCAACTTCACTTTCACTTTTCACTTTCATGCATTGGAGAAGGACATGGCAACCCACTCCAGTGTTCTTGCCTAGAGAATCCCAGGGATGGGGGAGCCTGGTGGGCAGCCGTCTATGGGGTCACATAGAGTCGGACATGACTGAAGCGACTTAGTAGTAGTAGTAATTAGATTCTAGGCTAGTAATCTAGATTTTTGATATATAGAGTTTTGTCTAATAATGTGTCATGAGTTCTTCTAGTATCAGTAGACAGTTCAGGATAACTGTCTCCATATTCCTATATTATTATAAATAGCCTATATTAATAATTACATAGCTGTTTAATTGAAAGGAAAGTTTTTAAGAAATCTAGTAATGTCTTTAAAATGTATTTCTATTAGCTGAAGGTTTTTAGTTTAAACTTGCTCGGTCATTTTAGTTGCTCAGTTGTGTCTGACTCTTTGTGACCCCACGGACTGCAGCATGCCAGGCTTCCTTGTCCATCACCAACTCCTGGAGCTTGCTCAAACACGTGTCCATCAAGTCAGTGATGCCATCTAACCATCTTATTCTCTACTGTCCCTTTCTCCTCCTGCCTTCAATCTTTCCCAGCATCAGGGTCTTTTCAAATGAGTTAGCTCTTTGCATCAGGTGGCCAAAGTGTTGGAGTTTCAGCTTCAGCATCACTCCTTCCAGTGAATTAAACTTGCTACTACTTGGCAATATATTGTTTACTAAGTATGTGCTTAGTTGTTCAGTCATGTCTCTTTTACATGATATTTATGTACTTAATAAGATATTTCTAATAAAATAATTTTTCATGAGCCCTCCAACTTCAGTGCATTTGAAAGATGTATTAAAACTTTAATATGAAGCATAATGGGGAACATTTTTCTGTTTTTCTCATGACTCACTGTGGTTATGTATAATGTTATTGCAAGCAAACATTTTAAAAGCTTTTCATCTTATGTTTTGATGTCCCCCCAAACAGTTTTAAATCTTTAAGGTCTTGTGTGTGTAATTTAAAAAAAATTTTATTGGAGTATAGTTGATTTACTCTAAGGTTTTTTAAATTCTTTTGGAATAAGACATGTATATGAAGAAATAACATTACTAGTGTTAGTCAGTTGTGTCTGACTCTTTGCGAGTCCATGGACTGTAGCCTGCCAGGCTCCTCTGTCCATGGAATTCTCCATGCAAGAATACTAGAGTGGGTTGCTTTGCCCTTCTCCAGGGGATCTTCCTGACCCAGGGATCAAACCCACGTCTCCAGCATTGCAGGCAGATTCTTTACCATTGAGCTACCTGGGAAGCCTTCATTCAAATGAAGTTGAGTGTTGTTCATAGTAAAGTATAATTTAAATTAAAATAATAGTTTCTGAGTAAAACTTCCCTAGGAAAAAAAATTCTACTGTGTTCCTTATCAGTGATCTTGGATTAGTTATCTAACCTCTCTGAATCTCAGTTTTGTCCTCTATATAAGCTGAAATAACAATATGTTTGTTATGGAGTTGTGGGTAAATTAAAGAAGACACTGTATGTATAAGTGGCTAGCACGTAGTGTTGCTTAAAAAATGTTGGTCTTCTTCCACATCTTTTCCTAGTAATTTAATTGGTTTGTAGCTATTACTGCAGAATACTGAGTATTCTACATCAATGTTTCTTTTACAGTAACTTTAAAATGTAAAAAATGAAACGCAATAGTTATCTGTAGTTATCAGCAAAATGAACTACTTAAACTACATTAGCGATTTCCAATCATGAGTCAGTGGGTGGTTGCTATCTATGACCACATGTTCAGTGTACAACTAAAAAAATCAGGATAATAAATTTTTCATTAAGCTAAATTAATTTCGTTGAAGTATTATTCCTAATTGTGTTGTGATTCAAATATTTTCAATGAAATTAAAGTAAAACTAGTAAAGTTTAGTGTCTTAAAATATCTTTTCATAGCAAAAGAAAGAAGTTGGGACTCAAATTTCTTTTAAAGTTTATTTTAAATATCAGCTTTGCCACTTACTGTGTGATCTAAGGCAAAAATTATTTAGCCTCTCCTTGCATCGTTTTCTCATCCATAGAATGGAAATACCAAAACTAATTGTTGTTGTGGTTTAGTCACTAAGTCGTCCCCAACTCTTGCGACCCCATGGACAGTAGTCCACCAGGCTTCTCTGTCCATGAGATTTCCCAGGCAAGAATAGTGGAATGGGTTGCCATTTCCTTCTCCAGGGGACCTTTTGGACCCAGGAATCCAACCTGCAGATGGATTCTTTACTGCTGAGCCAGCAGGGAAACCCACAACTAATTGTTGTTAAAATAAAATTAGATAATAATCAAAACTCTTAGAAGAGTTCTGGAACATGAGAAGAGTTCCATGAATTGCTAAATTATTGTCATAATCACTTGTCTATGAACCTAAAATGCTGGCAATCACGCATGTAGTAATTCATCTTATGCCAAAATTACCTCTAAAGTAGGGAAATCTTATATAGGCAGGTGACGTAATACTTAAAGTCAGAGATTGTCTTTGTTGACTTTGTGATTGAGTATCAAAAAATTTTTTAAATGAAAGAATTTTACAAAATATCCCTATTTTCTGTAATAAGTTGAATAGTCATTGAACATCGTTTATACATTATTTGCTGATTTTTAAAGCCCTGTATTTATTTTTTGTATTAGATTATGCTTTGATGCTTATGTTAAGCCCAAGAAAAGAATTTATGACTACATAATTTTTACATCTAAATTAATTATTAAAATTTTCGTATCTTCCTTTTTTTCTCATTAATTTCTTAAAGTAAGTCTTTTTCTACATACCGAATGCACAGTGATGGAGGCCTACATAGTTTGATTATAAATAAAAATAAATAATTGCCAAATATGAGATCTAATTTTTAATTTTTTTTCTTGAGTTGTTTGTATAGTTTATTTCTTGAAGTTAGGAAAATTAGAGTGGTGTTTGTAATTTATTCTTCTCTTCTTGTAAGGAATCACAAGGTGAAAAAACAATCATTCGATAACTTTCTAATAAAAAGCTTAGCATTTCCTTTCATTTGAATCGCATTTGTTTTGTTTTTCTCAGGAGGAAGTGCTATTGTGTTAATTCTGAATTATTAATGGTATGCCACACCATGGGGGAGAAAACCTACAACCACATATTTCAATGGTTAAAGAGAAAGCATCACCTTTTAAGGAAGAAAATAATGCAGTATTGAAAATAATTCCTTTATAGCAAAAAGCATTGCTCCCTTGCAGACTTTTTTTTTAGAGCATTCTAGTCTGACTCTTCCTTGAGACATGTTCATTTAGAAGCTTTAGTCACATTTTTCGTAAATATGTAATCGTTGCCCTTTGTCCTCAGGATAAGAAAATAGGAAGGTCTGGTAGGAGCTGCCCTACAGCCTCACTCGTCTGTGTTTTGGGGGCACTACAAAATTCTGTTCCTGGAAAGTAAGCTTGAGTGGCAGGGGTACTGTCTTACTTTTCGTCTCTAGTATATAGTGTGACACTGTTGACGCTTTGGCTGGGACTCAGTGGGCATTTATAAACTGAATAGATTTCAAGCCAGTGGACGTTCACATGTCAGATGTATGATTAAATTGTTAAAGTCACTTTTAGATAAGTCATTTAATTCAAGTTTTGCACTCCTGGCTTGCTATCCAAATTACTGTCTTCCAGTTTTCTCTGGACTTGTTTATTAACAAGTGATAGAAACCGTGACTACATTTGGAACACATGTTGGCCAAGTACTGCGTTGAGTAATGTGTATAAAAAGTGAGTGATGAATGAGATATTATGAACTTCACCAATGAAGCATTTCTGATCAGTAATGTTCTGAGATTCTTCTCTAGAGTGGAATAAAATAATATAATCTAAATTCCTGACTCCTGAACAATTGAAGAAAATGGTATTCCCCTCAACTACAGTAATTAAAGTTTTGGCTATTAACAAATAACTGAGCTCTAGTTAATAATATATGAAGCTGACAGGTGTCTGATGGAACCTCATTACTTTAAGGACGTCATTGCACCCTGAATTGTCTTTCCATTACTATACTTGAGGCAAGAGTTCAGGTATGATTGTCAGTAAGCAAAACAGTGCAGGGACTTGCAGAATAAATTGCCATATGGCACTGCCAGTGTGCAAAGTTGCAGTCAGGAGCCCTGAACCCTAAGCACATGTACTAGATATGTTACAGGTGAGGGCGTTTCTATTACATTTATGAGCCAATGGGTCCTGGAAGCCTTTTTTAGACAACAGATGTTGGCTTGTTAAAGCATTTTTTAAAAATAGCCTTATAAAAAGTTTATTGAATGCATGTTTTAACCTGCTGAGATCCAACATAAACAATACTTAGGAAATAATTGTAAAACCAAATAGTAGTTGTAGGAAATGTTGATATTTTAGAAAATACTTTGACTCATTGTAAAGTGTATGCCTTTAGCCATTATTATTTGACTGTAGATATAATCTATGAGTCAGGCAGGATCTTTGTTTTTCCACAGTCTCTTTTAAATGCAATATACTTCTTTATTATATAGGCATGATTGCTTCCAAGTTACCACATTCTTAAATAGGCACTTAGCAAAACCATTCAAATTTGATACATTTATGTGCTGAGGAGCAATTTCTGTAGAAAGTTCTTTCTTAAATTAGTTGAATTTTTTTAATATGTAATAGAATACAAAGGGGAGATTTTATTCAAATAAGGGTATATCACAACCTTTTTTTTGATATATAGTAGTACTTTGGTATTGCTGTACTTATATAGCATAAAGATGACTACTTATTTCAAAATGTTTTTGCACTCATTTCTTTTTTAATATCCTATTGTGGGCAGAAATGAAACTATACTTAAGCTCAGGTTATTACCATTACTCTAATAGCTATAAATGCACCACTATTTCATGTGAGCAAACATGGGCTGAGATTTAGCGAATCTACTGGACCAGAAAAATCTATTTATCCAATGGCTGGTTTATAGTTTTTCAACAGAACGTTGATCTCCACATTTTTGGTTAACTTCAGTACCCTTTATCTGAATCAAATTGCTCATGATTCTACATGTAAAATAAATACAAGCTTTTTTGACAGTGGTAGAAGACAGGAGGGGCCAGAGCCTTGTCAGCTTTTATCCTCCTGTGTCCCCAGCCCCATATCTCTACCACTAATGCTATATTCTGCTATGCTAAGTTGTTTCCCTCATGTCCAGCTCTTTGCAACCCCATGGACTGTAGCCCGCCAGGCTCCTCTGACCATGGGGTTCTCCAGGCCATGCCCTTCTCCAGGGGATCTTCTTGCCCCAGGGATCAAATCTGTGCCTCTTACATCTCCTGCGTTGTCAAGCGAGTTCTTTACCACCAGCATCACCTGGGAAGCTCACTAAAGTGCATTTCAAAAAAGTATATTTGAGTGGAAAATCAAATAACATGTAAATTAAATGACTGTCAGTATTTCTGGTAAACTAATTACAAATCCTACATCAACCCTCATACTGTTTTCTGATATAACCTCTGTATTGTATTTGCCACTTCTGTTATTCTAGACACAACTTTCCCATTTCTCACTTCCACCCCTGTATCTACCCCCTCTCCCACAGTCTACAAAGAAACACACACACAGACACATACATATACACAGAGCCCACTCTTGATCACTGTCAGCTTCTTAAGCATACCCTATGGTAGCTAAAGAGCTTCCCTGGGGACTCAGTTGGTAAAGAATGCACATGCAGTGCAGAAGACTGTACCAGTTCAATCCCTGGGTCAGGAACATCCCCTAGAGAAGGAAATGGTTACCCACTTCAGTATTCTTGCCTATGAAATCTCATGGACAGGGGAGCCTGATGGACTCAGTCTATGAGATTGCAAGATTTGGACATGTGGCTTAGCCATGACTCAGCTACCAACTACCACCACTGTGGTGGCTAAAGATCAGATCAGAAGCAAAATTTTGAAGTAGATAGTAAAGAAATTGCTCATTCCATCACTAATCTTTCCTCTCTCGGTAATCCTTCACTAACAGAACCTAGCCATTACCACTTTTCTGAGGAACACCTAATCATTCAACTTTCTCAGTTGTTTGATGTTGTTATTGTTTGGTCAGTACTTTGTGTCCAGTGCTTTAAACCCCAATGGACTGCAGCGCACCAGGCCTCCCTGTCCTTCACTATCTCCTGGAGTTTGCTCAAATTCATGTCCATTTAGTTAGTGATGCTATCTAACCATCTCATCCTCTGCCTCCTTCTTTTGCCCTCAATGTTTCCCAGCATCAGGGTCTTTTCCACTGAGTTGGTTCTTCACATCAGATGACCAAAGTATTGGAACTTCAGCTTCAGTATCAGTCCTTTCAGTAGATTTTCAGAATTGATTTCCTTTAGGATTAACTGGTTTGATCTCCTTGCTGTCCAAGAAACTCTCCAGAGTCTGCTCCAACACCACTCAATTGTTTGCTTTCTACCAAAACAAATCTGTTCTAGGCTCGGATTCATTCTCTTAAAGCCCTGGTAATTGACATACATCCATTAACCATGTAGCTAATATGTTAATATTAGTAATACAAAATAAGTTAGTTTCCCCTCCCTCATCATATTTAACACCCCAAACATTATATTCAGTTGCATAATACAAAGACTTAAGTTTTACCCAGTGGTAGAACTCATTAAATACTTTCATGAATATCATACATTTGGCTGACTACCTAATTATGATAATATTTTAGAATTGTATGTTAATAGTGATACTACCTTAGATTTTTGTAGTGCTTATAATCTCATTTCTTGAAGTAAGTTAGCTGCTTACTAACTTAATGCAGAGAACCAGTCTACCACTGATGTGGAATGTGTAAGGCAGTTTGGGGTGATATGTAAACATTTGGAATTAAGAAGCATTGAAATATATGTTCATTTGTAAATTGTCTTTTTTTTCGTTTGAAATCCGAAACAGAATGTCACTAGTTTTATTTTGAAATAAATTATAAAAGGTGAGTGGATTTAAATCAAAAGGTTATATAACTAATAGTACAGGGGAAAATGACAAGTTTACTAAGGCAGTTCTGAAATTAGTTAAACTTGATAAGCTGCACTAGCTCACTTGCTCTTCATAAAAAACTTTTGGGTGGGTGATGCAGCTATTGGGTCCCCATTTATCAGCTAACGAAACCAAGGCTGAAAGGGTTAGTGATTTGTCATATCTAGACAACAGCAAACCTGAATCCTCTCTTCTGACAGTTGTCAAGTTCTCTTTATTCTATATCAAGATATTAAAACAGACTTGTCTTATGATTGGTTATGTTCATAAATATGTGTATATTTATAGTAATAAAAGTATTTTGTGTATGACTATGTACATATCATTTATTACTGAAAATATGTGCATACAGATAAGACTTCATGTGTTCTAAACTTATAGAACTAATTTGGATAAGTTCTTATAAAGGAAATATTAAACAAATATCTTGCTTAAAGTAGAATGCAGGTAACAGTGTTATATGAAGAAACATGACTTTCAAATTTACCTATAAAATGCATTTCCAAAGAAATTGATACTGTTATATATATTTTGTATGCACTTAACACCATTTCTGGTGTTCTTTTTAGGCTCTTGATAGTAAATAAATAATATTTGAGGGAGTAGTAAAACTTATTTAAACATGATTTTTCAGCACAACAAAGTTGTGAGTAGAACACAAAAACACTATAAAAGAGGAGACATTTGGAAAAGAATTTCCCAAGGTTGGGAATAAAGCATATGTTATGATTAGACTAAATATTAGATTGACTTTTCCTTGCTTTATTTGGGAGAGCAAAGGATAATAGAAATGCAGTTTCAGGGCACTGAATTCTGTTTTTCCAGTCATCTACAAATATTATAAAATACCATACACACATACATACGCACACATGTACACACACACAAACACTAAAGATCTCCATCTATTTATTTATAAGACTCTGGGGAGAAGAATGAGGTTGTGAAACATGGTTTAGATTTAGCTGCTAAGTCGCTTCAGTCGTGTCCGACTCCGTGCGACCCCATAGACGGCAGCCCACCAGGCCCCGCCGTCCCTGGGATTCTCCAGGCAAGAACACTGGAGCGGGTTGCCATTTCCTCCTCCAATGCATGAAAGTGAAAAGTGAAAGTGAAGTTGCTCAGTCGTGTCCAACTCTTAGCGACCCCATGGACTGCAGCCTAGCAGGCTCCTCTGTCCATGGGATTTTTTAGGCAAAAGTACTGGAGTGGGGTGCCATTGCCTTCTCCGTAGATTTAGCTGATGTGTCCTAAATAGCAAAAGCATACTGATTTTGATGAAATAAATGTGATGCTTTCAAAAGTAAGCTTTGGGAAAGATCAAATAACTGACAAAAAGAACATTTATTTTTTAATTTAAAAAGAAAAATCCCAAACACTCTCTTTTTTTGCGGGGGGGGGGGGGGGTGGTAAATTTTATTTTATTTTATTTTTTCCAAGTACAATTTTATTTTATTTTTAAACTTTACAAAATTGTGTTAGTTTTGCCAAATATCAAAATGAATCCACCACAGGTATACATGTGTTCCCCATCCTGAACTCTCCTCCCTCCTCCCTCCCCATACCTAGAAAGGACAGGTGTCAGCAGGTTGACATCTTCCAAATTTGACTTTAGCATTGCTGTTCTGAAGTAGAGTTTTCTATAATTGTTAGATTTCATCTCAAGGGGCCATTATCACAAGTGAGAAGTTACTGGAGGAGAATGGGTCCATGTGTATGGTTAGCTGGATCCCTTCGCTGTTCACCTGAAATTATCACAACATTGTTAATCGGCCAAATCATAATACAAAATAAAAAGTGCAAAAAATAAAAACCAAGAAGTTAATCTTCACCTGGATTTCAGTACTGTGAAAATATAGTTTATTTCTGTGACAGTTTAATTTTAAAATGTGTGAAATATTTATAAATATATATGGTATTTAAATGTCATCTCTTTAAAAGTATGGAAGATGAAGTTGGTGAAAAGTGAGTCTGTGAATCTACCAGCATACAATCCAGGCTCTCAATAGTTTGAATCTAGCATAATGTCATTCTAAAACCAACAGAGCTCCTTGACATTAGCCTCAGCAATGGTTTTTTTTTGGAGTTAATACCAAAAGCGTAGATAGCAAAAAGCAAAAATAAGCAAGTGTTATTACATAAATTAATGTTTATTAAATCAGTATATTATTTTTAAATATGCAAAGGCTTATCTTACAGTCTTTCTAAGATTGCGCTTATCTTTTCCATGAATGTTCTTGTTTTCTACTAAGTGAAGTATAAAGGTTTGTCTTTCTATATCTGTATTCTATTTCTTTCTGTCTTTGAATTGTCAGTTAACACATCAAGTCCTCCCCATTAATCTCCCTGTATTATTCAACTTCAAAGCCGAGAACTCCATTACACATCGCATAACTTGCCTTGGCTGTTTACATTTGCTTTGATTTCAGTTAACTGACGGAGAAGGCAACGGCACCCCACTCCAGTACTCTTGCCTGGAAAATCCCATGGACGGAGGAGCCTGGTAGGCTGCAGTCCATGGGGTTGCTAAGAGTCGGACACGACTGAGCGACTTCACTTTCATGCATTGGAGAAGGAAATGGCAACCCACTCCAGTGTTCTTGCCTGGAGAGACCCAGGGACGGGAAGCCTGGTGGGCTGCCGTCTATGGGGTCGCACAGAGTTGGACACGACTAAAGCGACGCAGCAGCAGCAGTTAACTGAATTAAAGATGTTTTACTCTTCTTGCTTGGTGTCATGGGTAGGCTGATACTTCACCCAGTAATGTTTGTAAAATATTGTTTTAATTATATGAGAAATACGTACATCTGAAGGAACAAAATGGTAAATAGTGTAAAGAACTGGTTGTGCAGTGTAAAGACTGGTAAATCGTGTAAAGAACTTTGGTAATTTCTACAAATTAATACATTTGGAATTTATAACTTATAATACAAGCATATCATCTATTTTTTTTTTTACTTAATGAAAAAATTTAGTGTGTCATAGAATTCCATTATAATCAGCTTTTATGAATGCTAGTATTGTGGGCTATATCATATTTTATGCTATTTTGAAACTTCCTTTGGTTAGAGATCTTTACTTTAGTGACATCTTACTGGTACCCAAGTAAAGCACTTTTTATAACTAAAAAGACAGAGCCTCCCTTTGACCCTGTCATTACTACTATCCTGTACTTGGCTGTCCTTTTTGTTGTAAATTAAAATAGATGAAGACTGTTGAGCCAAGTCAAGGATGGAGGCTAATTTAATGTGAAGTAATTGATGAACTCTAAATTGTCCAACTTTTCCTTTTTGAAACACACTAAGTGGAACTTAAAATTCCAGACAGAGTATTTTGATTTATCCTTTTTGTCACATGGATATTGAGCAACTCATTGTAGATAAAGAAACAGGAATTAACTATTTATAAATACTTTCATAGTTTCTGTTTATTTGACTGTAAAACAGTCAGAGAAATGGGCCCAGCTTAAATGTACTACTAGAGTAACCATTTTTTAAAAAGGGCATGCTATCTGACAGAGGGGACAGGGACATATAGAGATTACCAAGTTAATGCAATTAGTTAAATGCTATGAGGCAAACTATTCTAAAAGAGGGGAAAAAATCAAGTAGGGGAAAAAAAACCCATGGTGACATGTATCACCATGATTTTGGTGAATTTTGGTGAATCTGAATGCCCTTGAACCTGAATTTACAAGAGGAGGGATACAATAGGCATCCCAGCATGATGGAACTGCATTGCACATGGTACACTGTTAAAGTTCAGTAGAGTTCAAAAGATGCCGTAGTTGTCACTAGTATCCAGAAGCAACGTAAGAAAGCAGCTGTCCAGAGACCACCATTACTAGCACTATTCTGCTCAGTGCTTTTTCCATTCAGTTCAGTTCAGTTCAGTCGCTCAGTCGTATCCGACTCTTTGCGAACCCATGAATTGTAGAACGCCAGGCCTCCCTGTCCATCGCCAACTCCCAGAGTTCACTCAAACTCATGTCCATCGAGTCGGTGATACCATCCAGGCATCTCATCCTCTGCCATCCCCTTCTCCTCCTGCCCCGATTCCTCCCAGCATCAGGGTCTTTTCCAATGAGTCAACTCTTCTCATGAGGTGGCCTAAGTATTGGAGTTTCAGCTTTAGCATCAGTCCTTCCAGTGAACACCCAGAACTGATCTCCTTTAGAATGGATTGGTTGGATCTCCTTGCATTCCAAGGGACTCTCAAGAGTCTTCTCCAACACCACAGTTCAAAAGCATCAATTCTTCGGCACTCAGCCTTCTTCACATTCCAACTCTAACATCCATACATGACCACTGGAAAAACCATAGCCTTGGCTAGATGGACCTTTGTTGGCAAAGTAATGTCTCTGCT
>NW_011495018.1:15389439-15433463 GCF_000754665.1 Bison bison bison | reverse complement strand
TCTCTGCTTTTGAATATGGTTGGTCATAACTTTCCTTCCAAGGAGTAAGTGTCTTTTAATTTCATGGCTGCAGTCACCATCTGCAGTGATTTTGGAGCCCCCCCCAAAAAGTCTGACACTGTTTCCACTGTTTCCCTATCTATTTGCCATGAAGTGATGGGACCAGATGCCATGATCTTCGTTTTCTGAATGTTGAGCTTTTTTTTTTTTTTTTTTTAAACTTTACAATATTGTATTAGTTTTGCCAAATATCGAAATGAATCTGCCACAGGTATACATGTGTTCCCCATCCTGAACCCTTAAGCCCACTTTTTCACTCTCCACTTTCACTTTCATCAAGAGGCTTTTTAGTTCTTCTTCACTTTTTGCCGTAAGGGTGGTGTCATCTGCATATCTGAGGTTATTGATATTTCTCCCGGCAATCTTGATTCCAGCTTGTGCTTCTTCCAGCCCAGCGTTTCTCATATGTACTCTGCATATAAGTTAAATAAGCAGGGTGACAATATACAGCCTTGACGTACTCCTTTTCCTATTTGGAACCAGTCTGTTGTTCCATGTCCAGTTCTAACTGTTGGTTCCTGACCTGCATATAAGTTTCTCAAGAGGCAGGTCAGGTGGTCTGGTATTCCCATCTCTTTCAGAATTTTCCACAGTTTATTGTGGTCCACACAGTCAAAGGCTTTGGCATAGTCAATAAAGCAGAAATAGATGTTTTTCTGAAACTCTTTTGCTTTTTCCATGATCCAGCAGATGTTGGCAATTTGGTCTCTGGTTCCTCTGCCTTTTCTAAAACCAGCTTGAACATCTGGAAGTTCACGGTTGTATTGCTGAAGCCTGGCTTGGAGAATTTGAGCATTACTTTACTAGCGTGTGAGATGAGTGCAATTGTGCAGTAGTTTGAGCTTTTTTTGGCATTGCCTTTCTTTGGGATTGGAATGAAAACTGACCTTTTCCAGTCCTGTGGCCACTGCTGAGTTTTCCAACTTTGCTGGCATATTGAGTGCAGTACTTTCACAGCATCATCTTTCAGGATTTGAAATAGCTCCACTGGAATTCCATCACCTCCACTAGCTTTGGTCGTAGTGATGCTTTTTAAGGCCCACTCGAAAAGACCATCCACAGTGCATGCATGAACAGAATTGTGCTTTCTGCTCACACAGTCTGTGTAGAATAGCTAACTCAGAGGAACAAAAAGAAAATCAAGACTGTTTGGAATAATATTCTCACACCTTTTACTATTTGGCAGAAGTGTTAGGGGCTATGCAGTAAAGTTTCTAATCGCGTAAATTTGGTACTTCTAGCTACTGAATTGAGCTATTGGAGATCTTTACTCTTATGATTAATTTTTAACATTCTTATAATACGAATAGACTGAGTGACACTCAGAAAGTGACAAGTTAAAATTTTTTCATCGAAAACAAAAACTTTACACAGTTGCCAAAGTGAATAGAACTGCAAATCCAAACCACAGTCTCATCATGCAGTGATTTATTTATTTTTTTGAGGGGAGGGGTTTGTGGTTTGCTTGTTTTGATTTGTTTTGAGGAGTTAGAACAGTACTAAGTCTAATGGGCAACAAGGAGAGTCCTTTAGAGTAAGGCCACCTAGGACTGTTGATAGGCTGAGAAATACATCTTGCAAGCAGTGGTCAGCTGCGACCTACTGAAATTTTAGTTTTGTGTTTTTTAAAAATTATTATCAGGAGAAGAGAGCCAAGGACTTCCTATTAAACTTCCAAGTGATGAGACGCACAAGAACAGTTTAGGGCCAAGAAAATGAAATGACCAATAAAATTAAACTGAATAATGGGGGAAAGTCAATCCTTTGGAAACAGGAACCTGTTGCCAAACTAAGTTCAAAAACACTGGTGCATGAACTCAATAAAGCAGATAATTTTTTTTAAGTGTTGCTAATACCAGGTCAGAACAATATCAAGAGGAATTAGGAAGCACTGATTGAGTCACACAGGCTGTTAGAGGTCAGAGACAAAAATCAGAAGAGGGTATGCCTGCTACCTTAGAGTACTCTTATTGTTTGAACCTCTCTCTTCCTTTGCATCTGTAACTTTATGCAGGTTTAGTTATTTAACGACGTCTATGATTATTCCTTCTCATTATTTGTCTGATTTCCAATTTCTGAATACTGGTGTTTATCATAGTTATAGAAAAAATCATATGGTCATCTCCGTAGATATTAATAAAAAATTCAGCATTATTTATGATTTAAAAAACTTAGAAAACTATGAATACAAAGAAATTTCTCATAATTGATTAAAAAGTATCTGTAGAAGTCCAGCATATAGCAGACATGGAACTCAGTGGAGAAATATACAAAGGACACCTTTTAAAATTGTAAACGGTGGAAGGATGCCATCTATCCTGTTTCTATGTAAAATGTACTGGGGCATGTAGCCAGTGCGGTAAGTCAAGAAGAAATTAAAAGTATGCAGGATAACAAATAAATGAATCTTTCATTGTTTACAGATTATGTACTCATCTACAAAGAAAATCTGATTAAATCTATGAACAAAATTTTAGAAATATTTAAAAAGTTAGAAACCTCAAATAAAGTAAATATACAAAAGAAAATTTTATTTTTATATACGCAAGTAAAAGAGTAATGTAATTCTTAAAAATTATAGTAGCAACAAAAATATAAGCTACTTAGGAATATTTCTAACAGATGTGCAACACAAGGTATAAAGTTTTATAAAGCTTTATTGAGAAATATTAATAAAGATCCAACTAAGTAGAGAGAGGTAACTTCATGGCTGGGAAGATCTACTGTAGTTAAGATATGAGTTCTACTCAAATTGTTCTGTAGAATTAATGAAATTGCCATTTCAACAGGGTTTTATAGAATATAAAAGATAATTTTAAGATTTACATAGAAGAGCAAAGTATTGAGACTATCCCGGACATTCCTGACAAAGAAGAATAAGATTAAATGACTTGCCTTTCAAGATATCCAGGTTTAATATGTAGCTAGAGTAATGGAGAAAGTGCATATTTTGCACAGGGGTAGAGATAGAGAAGCGAGCAAAATCCCACATATGTTTGGAAACTTGATATACATCAGTGATAATTATTTGGGATAAAATAAGTTATAACCTCATACAACAACATGGATAATTGTTAGAAACATACGCTTAAATGAAAAGAGCAAGTTGTAAAGGACTGTTCACAGCTAGAGAACATTTGTATGAATCTCAGAAAGCACCAGGACTATTGACAATTGTGGTTACCTTTGGAGTGGGAAAGTGGGGGAATGAATGGGAAAGGAGCACACAGGTGGGTGGAAATTGTAGTCACATTTCTAATTCTTTAGTAGGGTGATGATTCTGATGTTCATTTTATTATGCTTTTAATTGAATACAGGCAACATATGCATTAACTCATATGTATTTATATACACTAAAATATAATCTTTTGTGTATGTCTAAATATTTTGAAATAAACGGATATTAAATAAATAGAAGAAAGAAAAACCAGGATACTTTAGAAATATTTGAAAAGATTTTTGCCTCTTCTGATATCAAAATTTAATGTAGTGCTTGCATAACGACAGATCACTCTTGGAATTGAATAAAACGTCCAGAAATATGGACTTCCCTGATGATCCAGTGCTGAAGAATCTGCCTTGCAATGCACGGGAGGTGGGTTCGATCCCTGGTCAGGGAGCTAGATCCCAGGTTGTGAAGCAACTAAGCCCACACGCCACAGTGAAAGATACCACGTGGCACCCTGAGATCCTGTGTGCTGCAACCAAGACCCAACACAGCCAAATAAATAAGTAAATCTTTACAAAGGAAATAGACCCCACATGAATATATAAAAACCTGTGGGAATTTGATCTGTGACTTGATTTCCGTATTAGTGGGGAAAAGATAAGCTATTTAATAAACCATGGTGGGATATTTGATTATCCATATTGAAAAAATGAAAAAAAAATTGAAAAATGAAATAGGATGTCAACTGGAACAAAAGATAAACTCAGATTAAAATTAATAAAATTTCATTTCAAACAAAAGCCAAAGTTTTCACCTGAAAAAAAAAAAATTACAGGATAGGATCTTAGTAAGTTTAAGATACACATGAATTTCTGGATAAATAGCAAAAAGGAGCTTGCATATGTGTGCCAGAGGCATGTACAAAATTTTCTTGGCAATACATTTGTGACAGCAAAAACTGCAGCTAACACAGATGTCCATTTAGAAATAAATTGCACTGTATTCATCTAGTGAAACATTATGAGAGGAAGAAAAGAATTACCTACTCTGGCATCACATGAATGAATCTCAAAATCATGAAACTTACGTATAAGAAGAGCAAATTGCAGGAAATATACAACATGTAATGAATGAAAGGTGCCTATCTAAGCCATATTGTTTAGGAGTGAATCAGTTCAGTTCATTCTCTCAGTCGTGTCCAACTCTTTCAACCCCATGGACTGCAGCACACCAGACTTCCCTGTCAATCACCAACTAAAGGAGCTTACTCAAGCTCATGTCCATTGAGTCAGTAATGCCATCCAACCATCTCATCCTCTGTCGACCCTTCTCCCACCTTCAATCATTCCCAGCATCAGGGTTTTTTGAAATGAGTCAGTTCTTCAAAAGTATTTGGAGTTTCAGCTTTGGCCTCAGTCCTTCCAATGAATATTCAGGACTGATTTCCTTCAGTATTGACTGGTTGGATCTCCTTGCTATCCAAGGGATCTCAAGAGTCTTCTCCAACACCACAGTTCAAAAGCATCCATTCTTCGGTGCTCAGCTTTCTTTATAGTCCAAGTCTCACATCCATACATGACTACTGGAAAAACCATAGCTTTGACTAGATGGACCTTTGTTGACAAAGTCATGTCTCTGCTGTTTAATATGCTTTCTAAGTTGGTCATAACTTTCCTTCCAAGGAGTAAGTGTCTTTTAATTTCATGGCTGCAGTCACCATAGTGATTTTGGAGCCCCAAAAATAAAGTCTGACACTGTTTCCACTGTTTCTTCATCTATTTGCCATGAAGTGATGGGACCGGATGCCATGATCTTAGTTTTCTGAATGTTGAGCTTTAAGCCAACTTTCTCACTCTCGTCTTTCACTTTCATCAAGAGGCTCTTTAGTTCTTCTTTGCTTTCTGCTGTAAGCATGATGTATCCACATATCTGAGGTTATCGATATTTTTCCTGGCAATCTTGATTCCAGCTTGTGTTTCTTCCAGCCCAGCATTTCTCATGATGTACTCTGAATATAAGTTAATTAACCAGAGTGACAATATACAGCCTTGACGTACTCCTTTCCCAATTTGGAACCAATGTGTTATTCCATGTCTAGTTCTAACTGTTGCTTCTTGACCTGAATACAGATTCTCAGGAGGAAGGTCAGGTGGTCTGGTATTCCCATCTCTTTCAGAATTTTCCACACTTTGTTGTGATCTACACAGTCAAAGGCTTTAGCGTAGTCAATGAAGCAAAAGTAGATGTTTTTCTGGAACTCTCTTGCTTTTTTTGATGATCTAGTAGATGTTAGCAATCGGATCTGATTCCTCTGCCTTTTCTAAATCCAGCTTGAACATCTGGAATTTCACAGTTCACATACTGCTAAAGCCTGACTTGGAGAATTTTAAGCATTACTTTGCTAGCATGTGAGATGAGTGCAATTGTGCAGTAGTTTGAGCATTCTTTGGCATTGCCTTTCTTTCGTGTTGGAATGAAAACTGACCTTTTCCAGTCCTATGGCCACTGCTGAGTTTTCCAAATTTGCTAGCATATTGAGTGTAGCACTTGCACAGCATCATCTTTCAGGATTTGAGATAGCTCAACTGGAATTCCATCACCTCCACTATCTTCGTTCATAGTGATGCTCACTTGACTTTGCATTCCAGAATGTCTGCTCTAGGTGAGTGATAACAGCATCGTGGTTATCTGCATTCTGAAGATCTTTTTTTGTATAGTTCTGTGTATTCTTGCCACCTCTTCTTAATTTCTTCTTCTTCTGTTAGGTCCATACTACTTCTGTCATTTCTTGTGCCCATCTTGCATGAAATGTTCCCTTGGTATCTCTAATTTTCTTGAAGAGATCTCTAGTCTTTCCCATTCTGTTGTTTTCCTTTATTTCTTTGCATTGATTGCTGAGAAAGGCTTTCTTATCTCTTCTTGCTATTCTTTGAAACTCTGCATTCAGATGGGTATATCTTTCCTTTTCTCCTTTGCCTTTCACTTCTCTTCTTTTAACAGCTATTTATAAGGCCTCAGACAACCATTTTGCCTATTTGCATTTCTTTTTCTTGGGGATGGTCTTGATCACTGCCTCCTGTACAATGTCATGAATCTCCGTGCATAGTTCTTCAGACACTCTGTCTATCAGATCTAATCTCTTGAATCTATTTGTCACTTCCACTGTAAAATTGTGAGGGATTTGATTTAGGTCATACCTGAATGGTCTAGTGGTTTTCCCTACTTTCTTCAGTTTCATTCTGAATTTGGCAATAAGGAGTTCATGGTCTGAGCCACAGTCAGCTCCTGGTCTTGTTTTTGCTGACTGTATAAAGTTTATGCATCTTTGGCTGCAAAGAATATAATCAGTCTGGTTTTGGTATTGACCATCAGGTGATGTCCATGTGTAGAGTCTTCTTTTGTGTTGTTCGAAGAGGGTGTTTGCTATGACCAGTGTGTTCTCTTGGCAAAGCTCTGTTAGCCTTTGCCCTGCTTCATTCTGTACTCTGAGGCCAAATTTGCCTGTTACTCCAGGTATCTCTTGACTTCCTACTTTTTCATTCCAGTCCCGTATAATGAAAAGGACGTTTTTGTGGATGACATTTCTAAAAGGTCTTGTAAATCTTCAAAAACTGCTCAGTTCAGTTCAGTTCAGTGCAGTCTCTCAGTAGTATCTGACTGTTTGCCACCCCGTGGATGGCAGCACGCCAGGCCTCCCTGTCCATCACCAGCCCCCGGTATTTACTCAAACTCATGTCCACTGAGTCAGTGATGCCATCCAACCATCTCATCCTCTGTCGACCCCTTCTCCTCCCACCTTCAGTCTTTTATATCATCAGGGTTTTTTCTAATGAGTCAGTTCTTCACATCCGGTGGCCAAAGTATTGGAGTTTTAGCTTCAGCATCAGTCCTTCCAATGAATATTCAAGATTGATTTCCTCTAGGATGGACTGGTTGGATCTCCTTGCAGTCCAGGGGACTTGCAAGAGTCTTCTCCAACACCACATTTCAAAAGCATGAATTCTTCGATGCTCAGCTTCCTTTATAGTCCAACTCTCACATCCATACATGACTACTGGAAAAACCATAACTAGATGGAACTTTGTTGGCAAAGTCATGTCTCTGCTTTTTAATATGCTGTCTAGGTTGGTCATAGCTTTTCTTCCAACCAGTAAGCCTCTTTTAATTTCTTGGCTGCAGTCACCATCTGCAGTGATTTTGGAGCCCCCCAAAAAATAAAGTCAGCCACTGTTTTCACTGTTTCCCCATCTAGCTACCATGAAGTGATGGGACCAGATGCCATGATCTTAGTTTTCTGAATGTTGAGCTTTAAGCCAACTTTTTCACTCTCCTCTTTCACTTTCATCAAGAGGCTCTTTAGTTCTTTGCTTTCTGCCATAAGCGTGGTGTTATCTGCATATCTGAGGTCATTGATATTTCTCCCAGCAATCTTGATTCCAGCTTGTGCTTTCTCCAGCCCAGTGTTTCTCATGATGTACTGTGCATATAAGTTAAATAAGCAGGGTGACAATATACAGCCTTGACATACTCCCTTTCCTATTTGGAATCAGTCTGTTGTTCCATGTCCAGTTCTAACTGTTGCTTCCTGTCCTGCATATAAGTTTCTCAAGAGGCAGGTCAGGTGGTCTGGTATTCCCATCTCTTTCAGAATTTTCCACATTTTATTGTGATCCACACAGTCAAAGGCTTTGGCATAGTCAATAAAGCAGAAATAGAGATTTTGGGGGTATTCTCTTTTTCGATGATCCATGATGATCCAACAGATGTTGGCAATTTGATCTCTGGTTCCTCTGCCTTTTCTAAATCCAGCTTGAACATCTGGAAATTTATGATTTACCTGTTGTTGAAGCCTGGCTTGGAGAATTTTGAGCATTACTGTTCAGCTTCAGCTTTTTCAGCATTACGGGTCAGGGCATAGACTTGGATTACTGTGATATTGAATGGTTTGCCTTGGGAACGAACAGAGATCATTCTGTCATTTTTGAGATTGCAAAATGCAAGTACTGCATTTCGGACTCTTTTGTTCACTATGATGGCTACTCCATTTCTTCTAAGGGATTCTTGCCCACAGTAGTAAATGTAATGGTCATCTGAGTTAAATTCACCCATTCCAATCCATTTTAGTTCACTGATTTCTATAATGTCAATGTTCTGTGTCCTTTTTGACCACTTCCAATTTACCTTGATTCATGGACCTAACATTCCAGTTTCCTATGTAATATTGCTCTTTACAGCATCAGACTTTACTTCCATCATCAGTCACATCCACAACTGGGTATTGTTTTTGCTTTGGCTCCGTCTCTTCATTCTTTCTGGAGTTATTTCTCCACTGATCTCCAGTAGCATATTGGGCACCTACTGACCTGGGGAGTTGATCTTTCAGTGTCCTATCTTTTTGCCTTTTCATACTGTTCATGAGGTTCTCAAGGCAAGAATACTGAAGTGGTTTGCCATTCCCTTCTCCAGTGGACCACGTTTTGTTAGACTTCTCCACTGTGACTCATCCATCTTGGGTGGCCCTACAAGGCATGGCTCAAGTAGTCTCATTGAGTTAGACAAGACTGGTCCATGTGATCAGATTGGTTAGGTTTCTGTGATTGTGGTTTTTATTCTGTCTGCCCTCTGATGGAGAAGGATAAGAGGCTTATGGAAGCTTTTTGATAGGAGAGACTGAGGGGGAAACTGGGTCTTGTTCTGATGGGTGGGGCCATGTTCAGTAAACCTTTAATCCAATTTTCTATTGATGGGTTGGGCTGTGTTCCCTCCCTGTTATTTGACCTGAGGTCAAACATATATGAAAACTATTTAAAATAAAGAGAGCAGTTAACACAATATTCAGGATATAGGTCTCTGGAAGGAGAGAGACACAATGAGAAAGGAACAGAGGAGCTTAAAAGATACTGATAAGTCCTTTCCTTGAGCATCTGTGAGTAAGTGGACTGCTACAATAAAGTACCACAAATTAGGTGGTTTGAAATAAAAATTTATTTTCTCCTAGCTCTAGACTCTGTAAGTCCAAGATGAATACATTGACAAGACTGGTTCCTTCTAAACCATGAAGGAGAGTCTGTTCCACACACCTCTCCTAGCTTCTGGTGGTTTGCTGTCAACCTTCGGCATTCCTTGGTTTGTAGATACATGACCCCGATCATTTTCACGTAGAATTCTCCTTATGTCTCTGTCTCTTCACGTTACATTCCTCCTTCTCTACACATTCATCTGAAAGCCTCCCTAGCCCACCAAGCAGTCAGTCCCAGTATGTATAAAGTGACCATTCCTTTCTGTCCCTGCAGCTGGTGTGGGTTTCTCTTTTGTGGAATATTTCAATTGTGTCCTGTCTTTCTGTTCTCAGTGTTTAGTACAGGATGAGAATCTGATCTGCACTCAGTAAATGTTCGCTTAACTAAGCCCTGGATCTTAAATAACTGCATAAATTAGTTTACATTTATGTTTCTCTTATGTTTCTCTGACCTTGACCAGACTACCAATTTCCCTTTAAATTCTGAAAACTAAAAACTAAGGTCCTCCGTTTCTGTTTTTCAAGTGTAAGTACACATTACAGTGATTCAAATACTAATACAAATTTTTAGCATTACAGGTAGAAAAATGTTCTTCTTCATTTCCCAGGGTTTTAAATAGGATTGGTTAAAATCATAGAGGTATTGGTAAAAATAATACAGGGAAGGAATACGCTGTAGATTACTTGTCACACCGGATGTCTTTTCATTTTGTTGAACTTATTGAATTTTATCTCAAGCCTCATTTTACTCTAAGTCTGTGCTCCACCACAGACTAGCTCTCTCCTTTGCTTAATATTTAACATTCACAGTACATTGGTGAGTGACACATGAATATACTTTTAAGATGTTTGCTATGCTTTTAGGACGAGCCCCTAAATAGTTGAGTGAAATACATTCACTATTCTATTTCTCTAAATTACCTGCTCAGATCACAGGGATTATGACAGAAAAGAGTTTGTATGTGCTTTCCGGTTGGTTACTTTCTGAAGAATTTGATGACTTTTTCAGCCTTGAAAAAATTAGTTTAGGTGGCATATATTACTTACTGACAGACATGGCTGTCAGCCCACCAGGCTCCTCTGTCCATGGGATTTCCCAGGCAAAAAGACTGGAGTGGGTTGCCGTTTCTTCCTCCAGGGGATTTTCCCAACCCAGGAATCGAACCCACATTTCCTGCATTGGCAGACAAATTCTTGACCACTGAGTCACCTGGGAAGCAATACTTCTAAAAGAAAAGTACACTTAAAACCACATCTGCTTAGCCTCTGACAGTCTAGAGGTCAGAAGCCTACAGTCAGTTTTACTGAGCTGTCATCAAGGTGTTAGGGCACAGATCAGATCAGATCAGTCGCTCAGTCGTGTCCGACTCTTTGCGACCCCATGAATCGCAGCACGCCAGGCCTCCCTGTCCATCACCAACTCCCGGAGTTCACTGAGACTCACGTCCATCGAGTCAGTGATGCCATCCAGCCATCTCATCCTCTGTCTTCCCATTCTCCTCCTGCCCCCAATCCCTCCCAGCATCAGAGTCAGAGTTAGGGCACATCCCGTCCAGAAATTCTAGAATCCATTTTCTTGCCTTTTCCAGTTTCCGAAGTTGCATTCCTTGCATTTACATGCATTCCTTGGCTCCTGGCCCCTTTCTCCATTTTCAAAGCCTGGAGTGTAGCAATCACATTGCCCTGGCCTTCATCTTTTGTAGTCAGGTCTTCCTCTGCCTCCCATTATAAAGACACCATGATTACATTTAGGATCCTTCTGACTAATCCAGGATAATCTCCCTATCTCAAAATCCTTAATTTAATCTCATATGCAAAATCTCTCTTGCCAAATAAAATACTGTTCACAGGCTCCATGGATTAGAACCTGAATGCTTTTCTGGTTGTGGTTGTTTGTTGTTGGGGGCCATTATTCAGCCCACCACAGCTGTTATCTGACCAAATCAGACAATACACTTTTCGTTACTGTGACTTTCATTTTATCCATGGATTTATTTAGTATCAATATTGCTTCACAATTTTAGACCCAATTCAAAATTCTGACATAAAAACATAATACATAAAGACATCTGATTTGTATCACACTGACCACCAGATGGCAAGCTTTGTCACTATATTCTTAATCCTAATCTTAAACTAATTCCACAGTCTAAATATGCCAATTTAAAGTCAGTTAAAAGCCACTCAGTTTGGGATCAATTGAATTTTTATTATACTAGATCATTTCTGATGAGATTAACTACACACAATCAATTTTTTTTTTTACATTGTCCTACAAGCCACCTTAATGCTTCTGAAACAGATTACTTAATCTAGTTCTAACATCAGTAAAAGATTCTTCAAGTAACATCTAATATCAATAAAAGATTCTTCCAGTATGGTATTCACTTATTTTTCCAAAAACTACTTGTATATTTCCTAAATTTTATTGACTATATATAAATAATTCGAGTTAAGATAAATAATTGACTATTGACTAATATTTATTTAATTGTAACTGACCATTATTTATCTTAATTGTAATTGTTTATGTACAGGATTTCTTATAAACTTTGTTTTATTAATACTTTTATCTCAGGCAAGTACTAATCCTTGCCACTTTTATTCTGTAATATCGCATAATTTATAAATAATATGCAAAATATGCCAACTGTTTATCATATGAAAAGTTATTACTTTATTTCTCTAGTGTTTTTGTTTTCCAGGTCATACAGTCTCATGATAGCGGTTCAGAAATTCAGAGGCATAGAAATAATGACAAATACTCCCCTTTCTATACAGAAACTTCTATATAAAAGTTGGGGAAAATATAAACTTAAGTGAATTAAAATTCATGTTCTAAAGATAAAACTTCCTTCCCTTTCCTCCCAGGCATAGGGATATAGATATAGTTTAGATATAGATACTGTAAGTGAAAGTTGCTCAGTCATGTCCAAGTCTGCAACCCCGTGGACTATACAGTCCATGGAATTCTCCAGGCCAGAATACTGGAGTGGGTAGCCATTGTCTTCTCCAGGGGATCTTGGAATTCCTAACCCAGGAATTGAACCAGGGTCTCCTGCATTGCAGGTGGATTCTTTACCAGCTGAGCCACAGGAGAATCCCATAGATGATTTAAATATAGTTATATAATTGGAGAATGGCACCCCACTCCAGTACTCTTGCCTGGAAAATCCCGTGGACGGAGGAGCCTGGTGGGCTGCAGTCCATGGGGTAGCTAAGAGTCGGACACGAATGAGTGACTTCACTTTCACTTTTCACTTTCATGCATTGGAGAAGGAAATGGCAGCCCGCTCCAGTCTTCTTTCCTGGAGAATCCCAGGAACAGGGGAGCCTGGTGGGCTGCCGTCTATGGGGTCGCACAGAGTTGGACACGACTGAAGCGACTTAGCAGCAGCAGCAGCAGCATATAATTGGAATAATTCTTTACAGTGATCTTTTTTATTTTGTGCTTCATGCAAAATATTGTATCAGTTATACAATGTGTGTGTATTCATTGCTCAGTCGTGTCCAACTCTGAGACTCCATGAACTGTAGCCTGCCAGGCTCCTCTGTCCGTGGGATTTCCCAGGCAAGAATGCTGGAGTGGGTTGCCATTTCCTTCTCCAGGAGAATCTTCCCAGCCCAAGGATCAAACCTTGGTCTCCTGCATTGCAAGCAAATTTTTTACCATCTGAGCCACCAGGGAAGCCCATTAATTGTACTGGTCCTCCCCTATTCCATCTCTTCACCCGTCAACCTTAAGTAAACATCATACCAAATCATGTTTTTATAATATATATATATACACATACATACATATATGTATATAATTTTTTGTGATTTCTGGTTTTTTGATTATTACCCTTACTTTTCATGTAAAGTTCTATCTTTGGCATATTCCAATGTCATTAAAATTTTTTTGAAAACATAATTTTAATGGTCATAAATAATTAACCTTTTGGTAATCCAGTTTATTTGGCCAAATTGTCCTCACCTTTTCACTAGTATAAGCTATGTTTTGGCAGAAATTTATAACTCTTGTTTGTGTCTCTGATTGCTTCATTAATATGGAGTCATAAAGTGGAATTACTGAATCAAAGGATATATGCACTAATGATGTTCTTGATATCTATTAGCAAATAGCTTTCCAGAAAGGCCAAATCATTTGGATTCTCTTAATACAATTACTGAAGCTTTTCATTAATTTTTGCTAATTAAATTAAAATACTCTAATGTTTTCTTGTTACCAATTTATCTTATGAATCTCTTTCCTTTTAAATTATTGATATTATATACATAATAAAGTATATATAAAAGTCATCATTATCCAACCTACTGTACTAATATTGGAGGATATATAGATGGATATATAGAGGATATATATATATATATATATAATATAGATGTCAAGAATTAGATGCTGGAACAGAGAATAAATACTCTTTACCTAATTAGCCTAGGGTTCTCTAGCTTCTTATTTTGGGACTAGACTGGTATATATGGGACTAGACTTTGGAGAAGGCAATGGCACCCCACTCCAGTACTCTTGCCTGGAAAATCCCATGGACGGAGGGGTCTGGTAGGCTGCAGTCCATGGGGTCTCGAAGAGTCAGTCAGACACGACTGAGCGACTTCACTTTCACTTTTCACTTTCATGCATTGGAGAAGGAAATGGCAACCCACTCCAATGTTCTTGCCTGGAGAATCCCAGGGACGGGGGAGCCTGGTGGGCTGTCATCTCTGGGGTTGCACAGAGTCGGACATGACTGAAGCGACTTAGCAGCAGCAGACTTTAGCTAGTCCCATATATACTTTGTGCGTTACTGTTCCTTGAGAAACTCGGAGCCTGACCTCACAAAGTTATTGTGAAGATATAATCACTTTCAAAGTGTGGTATTCCTAAAGGACTCATTGTGTTAATGAAAAGGTATATCAGTAGATAATACTTAAAATGATATTTGAAAATTCATGAACTCTTGATCTCTTTTTAATGCTGTTTATTTGAAAGGGTTCAGAGATCTTTTCATAAGAAGAGAGTACTATTTCCAACATTATGCCCTGTCTTCCTGCTCTTTTGTTTGCACTAACAAAAATCTAGCCAGATTTGATGCATTTTTCTCTGAAAGGTATGTTTTGCATCATTTCCAGTTAAATGTTTTAAGTCAGCAGAATATAGTGAATTATCATAAATGTTATTGTAAGTTCAAGCTGAAATGTTAGCAGCAGAATTGCTATAGGGTAGCATTTAACTCATTTATTTACTTTGTGTATTTGCTAATGTCTGTGGTACATATTCCTTAGACTGATGAGCTTACCATAGATTCTAACTTGAATTAAAATATTATTTTGGTCTCTTTCTCTTTTTTAATTTTGTGGTCAATGCAACATTTAAACTAGAGGATCATTTGCTTAGTCATTTCACTTTTCGTATCAAGTAAACAATAATTTGGGAAAATAAATTATAATTGTTTACTTAGGATTCTTAGAGAGAAAACATGCATGTGTTTTGTTGAAAACTGTGGCATTCTGTGGATTGAGTAATAATTTATGTGATAGTCTTTTATTACTGATGTAGAGAAGAGCTGTATGAAAAGTGGCAGAGGCAATTGAATTTTCATGCCTACTTTAATAGTATTTATAAAAACTCTTTCACTTTCCTATAGTCTATATAATTTCTTTGAAATTTTGTCTACTTGGCTTTCCAGTGGCTGATGGATATATGATGGTTTCTTAGTTAACAAATCTTTAAACATCTAGTACCGTGGCAGAGTTCCTTTCCTGTTTGTTGGCATGTCACACATTCTGATACCATGCATGTTCAACTCCTATGTATTGCAGTGTTTGGTAATTAAAGCTTGTGTCGAAGGAATGGTTGATACAAAGGTAGCTATGTTTTTCAAATCCCGGATCACAAACTAATTCCAATGTGTCTGGAAAGTAAAATCTTATTTCCTGTGGTTACTCTAACTAAAAAAGGAATAAAAAATGCAGAGTGAAAAAAGATTTGTGGGATTCAGAAATGAGATAGTTTGAAAGATTCTGAGAGAAAGAAGGCATGAAAGAAAGGAATAATATACAGGATTTTGTAGTATGTAGAAGAAGGATAAAGGACTCTATTCTCAAAAAAGCAGAATTGTGAGATAAAATAATTATTCTGACCCAAATTATTTAATGGTCATGATGTGGCTCATTTGAATTCTACACGTACTTTAAGTGTCTGTCTGACAGACTTCTTAAGGCCTTTAGTACCAGTCCAGCCTATGGAAATATGATCTTTTTCTGAAATCCTAGCATCTGTTTATGTCACTGACTTGACAACTCTTCACACATTTGCATTTCTGACTTGTTTTGCCACTAAAGTATTCTATTGTCAGTTAACATTTCATACCTTAAATCTCAATTTTGTAAGTAGAATATAAATCTGGAAGATAAGCAGTCTGCCCTAATTCTTGTTAAACTCCACAGCCTTAGCCAAGCATCTTATATTATGGAAGATTCTCAATTTTCTAGTGATTGATTGAGTGTCCCTTGGACTGCAAGGAGATCCAACCAGTCCATCCTAAAGGAGATCAGTCCTGGTTGTTCATTGGAAGGACTGATGTTGAAGCTGAAACTCCAAAATTTTGGCCACCTGATGCAAAGAGTTGACTCATTTGAAAAACCCTGATGTTGGGAAAGATTGAAGGCAGGAGGAGAAGGGGACAACAGAGGATGAGATGGTTAGATGACATCACCGACTCAATGGACATGAGTTTGGGTAAACCCTGGGAGTTAATGATGGACAGGGAGGCCTGGCATGCTGCAGTCCATGGGGTTGCAAAGAATCGGACACAACTGAGTGATTGAACTGAACTGACTGATTGAGTGTAATATATACCACTGTTCACCAAATAAACTAACTCACCCTATATTAAAAGCTAAAATAGCATTGAAAGAGCGTGCAGACTTGGGTGAAATTTAGAAGCTTTGAAACATGTAGTTCATGAGTAAGTTATTTGTTTTGGTCATATGATAATCCTGAGATGAAGGACTGGGGCTTGTGAGTCAAGATAGTATCAATATAAAGGGTGTATAAATGGAAAGGGGGTACATGAATCAGATTATTTACATTTTAGAGATGGTGGTTCTAATGAGTACTGAACTGGAATTAATTCCAAAGTGTATCCCTTGAGCTGAAAGTGTGTTCAGTCGTAATTGCAGGACTTATGATAAATTGTCTTTGCCCCAAGACAGATTACAAAACTGGCACTGAGTCAAGAGAGAGTAATTGTAGGGGAATAGAAACCCGTCTGGACATCTGCTAGAAGGCATATTCTGCTGAAAGCTGAAGATAGGGTCAATTCTTGACTTGCTTTGCTGACAACTTCACCTCTCAGAAGGTTGAGGGAATAGTGGAGGTCCAGGTTGGGGGAGTATAAGTCCTGAGAGAGAGGGGAAATTGATTATATCATTTTAGAGTATATAAAAGTGAGGAAAAGGAACATAGGCGCTAAGCATATATGTACACCAGATTTTAACAGGATAGATTACAAAATGTTTACAGAAAAGCTGTTTGATCACATGGCAGGAGATGCTAGAATAAAATTGACTATCCTAACAATTAATCATTCATTTGTTTATTCCTTGATTTAGTTAGTAAAAGCAATGATGTTAAGAAACTCTAAAGCAGCTGGTGAATTAAGACCAGACCTGAGCTTCTTACTTTTTTGTTAGGTTAACTTGACTAATACATCTATGATATGCTGCAGATACAGTGTATCAATGCGTCTTGACTTCAGCAAGGGATTTAACAATACCTGATATTCTCTTGAAATAAACAGAAAAGTGTAGTACTATAGTTATTATTGATGGTTTCTGAGGAGGGGGCAATAACTAGCACTCTCTTCTCCACTTATCTTCCAAATAAACATGAACTAAACAATTAAATGGTTGTTTCTAAACATAATGAACTCCAGAATTAGCATAGTTATCTGCTATGGATAATGCTAGAATAGAGCATAGTTTGCATGTAGGAATCATTCCAGATAAGTTGTGAGATGAATGATCAGAGTAGAATTGACAGGTTTTTCCTAAGAATAAGAGAGGCAGACCTGAGTTGAACAATCCCAATTCATCAATACAATAAGTCACTCCTCCTCCTATTGTCAATTATGGCATTGATTATACACCCTGAGGAAATAGATCAACAAGTTTTCCAGATAACTCTATTCTTAGCTTCAGGACGGAGGGCACCAAAGCCAATCATGGCTTCTCTGGATAGTCTCTTGGTAGCTGTGTGTGTGTGTGTGTGTGTGTTAGTTACTCATTCATGTCCGACTCTGTGACCCCATGGACTGTAGCCCACCGAGCTCCTCTGTCCATGGAATTCTCCAGGCAAGAATACTGGAATGGTTAGCCATTTCCTTCTCAAGGGGATCTTCCCAACCCAGGAATCCAACCTGGACCTCCTGCACTGCAAGCAGATTCTTTACCATCTGGGCTACCAGGGAAGCCTTGGTACCTGTAGCAGTCAGTTTTTATTTTATATTCAGAAAGCCCTGAAATGGATTAGAACAGTACATATATCAAAGCAACTTTAATGACACTCTTTACCTAAAGCTGGGACTTTATCTGCAATCTATCCCCCATCTCCAGTTCAGTTCAGTTCAGTCGCTCAGCATGTCCAACTCTTTGTGACCCCGTGAACTGCAGTACACCAGGCCTTCCTGTCCATCACCAATTCCTGGAGTTTACCCAAACTCATGTCCATTGAGTCGGTGATGCCATCTAACCATCTCATGTAGTCCCCTTCTCCTCCTGCCCTCAATCTTTCCCAGCATCAGGGTCTTTTCAAATGAGTCAGTTCTTCACATCAGGTGGCCAAAGTATTGGAGTTCCAGCTTCAACATCAGTCCTTCCAATGAACACCCAGGGCTGATCTCCTTTAGGATGGACTGGTTGGATCTCCTTGCAGTCCAAGGGACTCTCAAGAGTCTTCTCCAACACCACAGTTCAAAAGCATCAATTCTTCGGCACTCAGCTTTCGTTATAGTCCAACTCTCACATCCATACATGACCACTGGATAAACCATAGCTTGACTAGATGGACCTTTGTTGGCAAAGTAATGTCTCTTCTTTTTAATATGCTATCTAGGTTGATCATAACTTTCTTTCCAAGGAGTACACGTCTTTTAATTTCATGGCTTCAGTCACCATCTGCAGTGATTTTGGAGCCCAGAAAAATAAAGTTAGCCACTGTTTCCCTATCTATTTGTCATGAAGTGATGGGACCGGATGCTATGATCTTAGTATTCTGAATGCTGAGCTTTAAGCCAACTTTTTCACTCTCCTCTTTCACTTTCATCAAGAGGCTCTTTAGTTCTTCTTCACTTTCTGCCATAAGGGTGGTGTCATCTGCATATCTACAGTCCATAGAGTGGCACAAAGTTGGACACGACTGAAGCAACTTATAACTCACCAACAAGGCAACTCACTGTCTTACTGTTCTCTTTGCCGTCAAATGCTATTGACCTGGTCAAGGGAATAGAATAGGGCTTGACAGCTGTTAGTCATGTTAGTTGGAAGTTGAAAGGATCAAAGAAAATTCTGCACTCAAGGAAAAATACGTTAAAACAACAGTAACAATAAAATATGAAAACTTAAATATAATATGAAGTTTTGAATTTAGCTTAAAAAATTTACTTATAGAAGTGTTAGGTACAGAACACTTGCTTTGATCAGAGTTCATGTGAAAAAGACCTGAAATCGTTGATTGGTTCCAACAATAGCATGTTTCTAAACATAACAAGAGGCTATTTTTAAAGAAATAGAAAAAAGGTATGTTAATTTAGAAGATTTAAGAGGGAAATTTCTACCATATTCCACAGTAATCAGATCACATCTAGAATATTGTGTTCACTTTACATTTTAAGAAGGTCATTGAAAAACCAAATGCTGAAAACCATATTATAGAAAGTTTTGTCTTCCTTAGGAGACTGAGTAAGCTCCTTGAGGATAAGACTGTGTTTCGTATTGCTTAAACATGAGAACCTGACCCTCTTCCTTGAACTTTGGTATATTCCATAAATGTCTGTTGCAAAATAATGAATGAAAAATTTGAATATTAGAATTATTTGAATATATTAGAAAAGTTTCAAACACATAACAAATTTAAAGCAGTTTTAGTTATACTAGAAGTATCCTATTTAATTTTAATGGTTCACAAATGTCCCCAAAATAATGAACTTTCTAACAATGTTATAAACCTTTGGGGGAAAATACCATCTTAATAAAAAGTGGTTCTTCTGCTAGGTATATTCAAGGATACTAGACAACCATCTGTCAGAAAAGTAATAGTACTTTTGATCCCACTTTAAAGGGAAATTTGGACCAGGTAACATTTAGGATTCCTTCCAGCTCTGATAATGAGTTATTTCAATGAATCTGTTATGATCATTGATTGTCTGATTTTTGTGATTCTGATTTTTGTGGTTTAACACACCATTCCAAGTGCGTAGGAAAGCCAATTTATACCAGTCATGAGTCATCTATGCTGCATCAAACTGCCCTTTACATTTTAAAAATCCAAATGATTAAAATTAGCTTTTTAAAATAGTTCTATCATACCTACTTTCAGAAAAGATTGAAAACAAATAATACTGCATATTAATCTGTCACAGTGATTCGTCTGAGCATCATAAGTACCTTCCAATGGAGAATTAAATACATTATAGTAAGTAGATGTCTTATTTTACAACAAAATATTTTACAAAAGAACAATTTTTAGAGTTTCTCAATAATGAACTGAAAATGACTCCATTAGCTAATAGCAAAATAATCACATTTTCCTTAAAGGAAAAAATATTTTTAAAACATTGTTTAAGAGGAAAATGCCAGTGTTTGAATCATTTATATTTTCAGGAAGATTTTAAGTACCTCTTGAAAAACTTCAAAATTATTGTCACAAACTAAAATGTTCAATATGGACTCCTTATCCACTAAATGTAAAAGCTAACCGGATTATGTAGCATTTAGAATTTCTTAACCTAGAAGCGAGCATGTTGTGGTTCAGAATTGAAACTTGAGCTTTGTATTGATTCCCAGAATCAGGGAGGAAAAAAAACATCTTTCTTTCGTAAATTAATTCTTAAGGGGGGAATAAAGCTACTGAAGGGTTGATCTGAGTTTTATTGTAACAAGAGCCTCTAGTCATAAATGACTGGCACACAAGCAAGAGTCGATGTGTCATTTCTATTGTAATCAGCTGCTTTTAGATTTCCAGGCGTCAAGGTTGACTAGATCATGCTGAGTGCTGCGTGGCTGTCAAAGTCATTCCTTTGCTCTTCTTGAGAGCAGCACCACTATTTTCTCCTCTTGCAACTTAGGCCTCTAACTTGGGGAAATAATATATTTTACAGTGGGGCTATAGGGGTATTCTTTGTGGGTAAAAAAGTTTTTCCAAGTGCAGGTTTCAAAATTTGAAATTATTTGGCTTCTCATTGTTGCTCTTTGAGGAGTAATATGTATTAAACATCCATTCTAGTGATCTAGCTTTTAAATGACCTTTTCAGTACTCATCCTTTGTTCATTTTGATTTGCTCAGATAAATTACAACCACCTGGCCTTTTGTGTTAAAGAAGGTTACATACAAAATTGACCTTTCGATTCTTACTGGGAGAGCTAGGTTCATTGTATTTGAGATTAACTGCTGTTGCTATTTTCTGGTTATGTCTTGAATAACTTTATTTGAGGAGGGTAAAGCCTATTTCTTTTGCCTGTTTGTTCCAAACTACTTCTAACACCAGAAGAATGGGCTGTCTGTGCAATACAAAAGGAAATTATGTTTAAAAAAAATAATCTGATTTTTTTGAATCCTATGATGCCTGATGATATGTATATGTTATTTCAATTTCTCTTAACCTTGATAAAACCAAAATTATCCTTTGACCATCTGCTCTTTGCCCCCTTGCTTAATAAAACTCAAACTTCTTTCTTTTTGTTGAACACTTCAAGCTCACACTTAAAGCCTGAGGAACTCTAGAACTTTGTATTTGCTCTTACCTCTGCCTGAAAAGTTCTTTTTGGCTTTATTTGTTCCTGTTCCACTCATGTAATATTGCACTTGTTCCTCTGCATTTTGTGGTCTCTAGTTAGGGTGAGCTCTATGGCTATGGAAATATTTTATGTCTGGCCTGAGACATTGAAAAGTCCATGCAGGATTCACTAGTCTCTTTTCTGCCCTTACACTTAAGGAATCCCTGGGTTGAAATGGTAAGAGTCTTAGGACTGGAGCATCCGTATTGCTAAGTTACCAGATGTGAAGTTACCTGGAGTTATAGAAAGTTTATGTGAGCCAGAAATACACTTTTTTTGTGTTAAACGGAGTTTTGAGAATGCACACCTACTCTGACTGAGTATTCAAGGTTTCAGGTCAAATGTGATTTCCGCAGAGACCTTCTGTAATCCTCCTGGTCTGAAGCACCTTCTCTCTCCACTGTCTTTCTCCCAACCCTTATGTATTTTCTGTAGCGGCTTTTTTCTTTAATATTTTCATTATTTGTTTATATATGTATATGTTGAACAAATAAGACTTTTATCTGCTGTAAACTATGCTTTTAAGTGTCCAGAGTAATCTTCAAAATTGTCAATAAGCATTTCATTTTTTGACTTTTTGTTTTAATTGTCAAAAAGTACAAACAGAACAAAATACTGCCTTACAAAACTCTGTTAAATTTTCTATTGCTCATTAGAAAAGATGGTCTTGTATCAAGTAGTACCTGAGTAATTGGCTCTTCTAGATGAATCCATTCTGCATTATTTCTTTCATCTGGACATGAGATCGTCTTTGGCAAAGTCAAAATCAGTGATGCCATCTCTGTCAATGTAGAATTAAGAATCCATATTTTAATTTTACACTTGTCCAAAGTAACCTTCAAAAATGTTTGCAGTAGTTTTACATGTCTTCAGGTTTTAGCTCACTAAGAAACAGATAAGGTTCTGTTGCTTTCAAATCCAGGCTACTTGAATAATTCTTCCACATCACAAGGTTCCCCCATTTGTCACCTTCCATTCTCCCAGTAGATGATCTAGAGGGATCCCTGATATTTTTTTGCATGCTTACTTGCTCAGTTGTGTCCAACTCTTTGCAACCCCATGGACTGTAGCCCACCGGGTTCCTCTGTCCATGAGATTTCCCAGGCAGGAATACTGGAGTGGGTAGCCATTCCCTTCTGGGGGGATCTTCACAACCCAGGGATTGAATCAGAGTCTCCTGCATTGCAGGTGGATTCTTTACCCTCTGAGCCACCAGGGAAACCAGTGTTCTTTTAGTAGCATGGAAATGCTGGCTACATAGAAACAAAAGACTCACCTCATATATCTGTTCCTAGAAAAGTGTCTGGAACACAGAGCTCAGTAAAACCTATTCACCGAGTGAATGATCACAGCCAAATGTAGTCACCAAGTAAATCAAGAACTTCCTATCAAATTGTTCTAAGACTAGGCATATATTTATTTATTTATTTAGGTGGAGAGAGGGAAGGGAAGGAATGAAAACTCTGCCTAGAATCTAAATCTAAATTCTTCAATATTCACCCTTTGGAACACCAAATAAAGAAGAATTTCAGCATCTGCTTCTGTTCCTTAGGAAATTCCTTGACAACACAGTAACAGTTGACTGAGAATTGTTTTCCTTTTAAAAAATATTGATTTGTTTCATTTTTTGGATGTGTCAGGACTTAGTTGTGGTTCATGGGCTCCAGAGCGTACAGGCTCAATTGTTGTGGTGTATGCACTTAGTTGCCCGTGGCATGGGGGATCTTAGTTCCCCAATCAGGGATCGAATCTGCATCCCTTGCACTGGAAGGCAGATTCTTAACCACTGGACCACCACGGAAGTCCCTGAGAATTGTTTTCTTATTGCTACTGCGTGAAGAGATGGACCACGTGATGTAACAGCCATGCTTGTTTTCTCATCAGTGAATTATACAAGACATGTTGCCATGTGTAAGATAAAAGCAAGTATACACAAGTATATCATCTGCATAATCAAAATTTTGCATGGAATATCAACTGTTTACTGTTACTAAGTTACAGATGATTTTCTTCTGAAAAAGTGTTCACAAGATGGACTTCTCCATTAGTGTAGTCAACAGACACACAGTTGATGAAAACCAGCAATTGACAGAGCTGGAATATATATAAATATTGCATTTAGACTAGAGAGAAATGATGAACCTACTCGTTCTTTCCTAATTTTCCTAAAAATATTAAGAGAATTGTTGGCAAATGCTAGCAGTTTCTGGAGTAGATGTGGGAATTTGGTAGGGATGGTGGGGCTAGTGAGTTTTACTTTCTTTGCTATACATCACAAACCAGCTTGATCTCTCTAAACAAAGGGTTTAACCAGGGTCTATCCAATGATATGAAGCTTAACTTATTTGATAAGCAACCTTGTAGGGTGCTGAAAGATACAGCTTTTGTATTAAGAAATGTTCCATCCTTTTAATATTAAACCTACTTTCCATGAGGACTTATAGTGATTGACATGTACAGACAGTTGTCGGATGTTCTTTCCATTTTCTTGGCTTCAAACTTCAGTTGGGAAGAATTGTGCCATCTAAGAAGTATGGTTTTGGTTTCGATGATGTTTAATTAATAATGCATAACCATAAATATATGAGGATAAGGAAGATCTGTCATGCTCTCTTTCTTTTGTCATTTCCTAAATTAACCTAAACAAAGCCAGCTCAGACTTAAAATGCCCATACTCACAAAAGTTGAATGTCTTTTTCTGTAATTCCTGTCGGTAGAAAGCTTACTCTTTGTGACCCCATGGACTATAGCGTGCCAGGCTCCTCTGTCCATGGAATTCTCCAGGGAAGAATACTGGAGTGGGTAGCCAGCTCTTCCCTTCTCCAGGGGATCTCCCCACCCAGGGACTGAACCTAGGTCTCCTGCATTGCAGGTGGATTCTTTACCATCTGAACGACCAGGGAAGCCCTTTAAGACCTTATTACATGCAAATGATGGTGATGCTATCAGCCTCATAGTTTGTGCCTCTCTCTTCTTGATAATATTGAAAACTTTTAGAGTTCCATGAGATATATTTCACATGGAAGTTATGATATCATAAAATGGGTATGAATAAATGATACCTTTAGAGTCAAGATAATTCACTACAGAGTATAGGTCACATTGCACATACAACTGTGTAAACCCCAAAGCTTGGAAACACTGAGCTAAACAAAGGGAAGAAATAAAAGGAAACTTTAGAAACACATGTTTGAACTTCAAACCCATTCTGCACTTAAGAAGTTCTTATTTAGCAAATAGGGATGTGTAGGGAATTTTAAAGCTGTCTTGCTTGCTTTTATAATTTACTCCATTCTGTTTTAAGCGTGAATATATATTGATAGATTTGTTTATTAAAAGAATTTAAGAAAACAGTGGAGTTACATTTTGATTCTAAAAGAGGGCCAATTAGTTTCTAAAGACAGTAGTAAGTTAAATTATTGAATCTACTGAAATTGGAAAAAAAATTAATAAAAGTGTCATCTTTTAGTGCTAGATTCGTAGATTCATAGATTTTTCTAGTGCTCATCTATTTACCCGTTATAGGTCTATATAGTCTGTAGGTTAAAAAATCTCTGGACCAGAGGATCTATAGGTCCCTTTTAAGTCTAAACTCTGTGATGACTGTCTTTTATTCATATCAGTGATATGTTCAATGTTATTCAGATGACAACAAAGACATTCATTTGCAGGCATTAATCTTTATCTTGACATTTTATTTTGTTTTAAGGGCTTCCCTGTTAACTCAGACAGTAAAGAATCTGCCTGCCATGCAGAAGACCCAGGTTCAAACCCTGGGTCAGGAAGATCCCCTGGAGAAGGGAATGGCAACCCACTCCAGTATTCTTGCCTGGAGAATTCCATGGACAGACCATGGAGTTGCAAAGAGTCAGACACAACTGAGCAACTAACACTTTGAAATTTTATATAAGAGTTTTAGTTTTGAGTTTCAGTTACTTTGAATTATATATATAATTTTAGGAATATTCACACATACACTTTCACACATACATTGACATGAGTATGTTTTATACTGATATAATCTCTTGGCATTTTAGAGAAAATATTGAACTTTGTATTTTGGAAAATTTAGAAAAATTTCCATTTCTACTCTCTTCTTCTCTCTGGTAGTAGGCTTGATGACAATAAAGGTCGGTTTTGTTTCTGACATATTACTGCTTAAACAACAAACCTGCATACCTGAACAATCTACCTTGAATGTCTGCTGTGACCATTTGACAGTTAAGGACATTTTACTTTAAAATAATGAAGAAAAACTGAGTAAACTTGTAGCTTGCAGATTTAGTTATAAAAATGATAGAATTATCATGCTTTTCTAATTCATTGATGCATTATCCTTCCACTAAAAAAAATGATCTTTTGCTTATTATACTTTGTGTTGTGTCTGTGTTAATAATATAAATACTTTTTCATGAAATGTTGCTTTACATATAATTCAAGCTCCTTGTTCATTTTAGTATGTAAGCTCAAAAATAATGACTAAAGAATTTTGATTGATCCTTTTATACCTTTCTAAATCTAAATAATTTCTATTAAAATATGAATGCATTGTGATGACTTTATGGCAGTTTTCCTTATAATATTTATAGCATGGTAATAAAGTGAATGAAGACAGATAAGAAGCCTAGTGGTGATTTGTTGGATCCACAGAATTGACCCATTTTTTAAAAATGAATATCCCCTTACTTTTGAGCATAAGGCATACATTGTAGAATATCAGAACAGTGTGATTGTGTTAGTTGCTCAGTCGTGTCTGACTCTTTACAATTCCATGGACTGTAGCCCACAAAGCTCCTCTGTCCGTGGAATTTTCCAGGCAAGGATACTGGAGTGGATTGCAATTCCCTTCTCCAAGGGATCTTCCCAACCAGGAATCAGACCCAGGTCTTCCTGCATTGCAGGCAGATTCTTGACTGACTGAGCCACCGGAAAGCAGAATATCAGAGGACATATACTTTTAAAAGCTTCTTCATAATTCAGTTCAGTCATTCAGTCACGTCTGACTCTTTGTGACCCCATGAACCGCAGCACACCAAGCCTCCCCTGTCCATCACCAACTCCCAGAGTCTACCCAAACTCATGTCCATTGAGTCGGTGATGCCATCCAACCATCTCATCCTCTATCGTTCCCTTCTCCTCCTACCCTCAATCTTTGCCAGCATCAGGGTCTTTTCCAGTGATTAAAATCAGTTTAATAAAAACTTGCCTTCAGTCACATTCAGGTGATACAGATTTTTATACTTTAAGTCACTCATTCATTGTCTAGTCATCAAATACTATTGACTACAAACTAAGTGCTGAGCAAAATAAAAAACAGAAATAAATTTTTGCGTTAAAGATTTCAGGAAAGCATGAAGGTTTGAGGAGATAGTGCCACACTAATATCATAAATAACTTGTAGATAAGATGATAACTTCACGCCTGGGATGGAGTGGAAGGGTATTTGGAGGTATGGGGGGAGGCTAGACGGAATCTGAACATAGGAGGCAGGCGACAGGAAGACAACTGGAAGCAAGTTGGTTACTGTTTTGATTTTTTTTTAGTGTGTGTGTTTTTAAAGATTATTATCCTAAATCCATTAGAGTTTTAGCTTTAGGGGTGATTGGAAAAGTCATTAATATGAACTTTGGGGACTAATATGATATTTGTAGTAGTATTAGTGTGTGGAAGCATTTCATATATACATTTGATAGAATCAATGACTGTTCTCAGTTTCCATCTGTAAGCATGGATTTTCATATTGTTTTTAATTTCATGGTTTGTTTTGTAAGAGACTTTGAATAATAAAACAACAATCATACATAACGAACATGATAGTAAGAACATCCATAATTTTAAAATGTCCTTCAGCACAGTGGTTACAGCAACATGATTATAATCTATTGCATTATGATCAGTTTGTTCTTTTGGCCTTTTCTTTCTGCTGAATAATTGGCAACTGCAGATTAGTTATAAAATAGATCATCTGTTATATGGTTTCTTATCTATATGCAAAATGTCAAACTTCATTTTATATAAAAATCACAACCAACAAATAATTTTTGAAAGTTTTTACGGAAGTACTCTATATTTCCTCACAATTTTTAGGTTGAGTTTTTATCATTTAGTCACAAATGGCAGGAAGCGGTTCCAAATTAAATTCATTTTTACCACAATCATGACATTTTCCAACTGTCTCGTAAATTTGCAACATTTGTTAAAAGGGAGACTAATAGAGCAAAATGTGTCTCTAGTGCCCAAGAAAATGGGCTTGTGGTAATTAGAGTGCCATCTTTAAAGACAAAGTTACGGCTTGAAATTTTAACATAATAATTGTACCAATGAACTGTTACTGAGTTCTCACAATGTGCCAGATTCTGTGTCGAGCAGTGCAAATGCTTTTAGTATTAGCAAAACTTCTAATAGCATTCCTCTTCCCGTTTAATAGAGAATAAGCCTTAGAAAGGTCTATGTAATTTGATGATGGTGCAGTAGGTAATGGGTGGAGAAACTGGGAATCAAAACAAGTTCTCTAAGGGCTAGTTGTAGGTGTAGACACTATTGATAGCCCAATTTTGCTATGAGAAAATATGAGGCTTATAGAGGTCTAAATAATTCAGAGAGGTATAAATAGTACCTTAAACGGCTACTAAGTGGAAAACCAGGTATTCAAACACAGATTTTTTTAACTCTAAAGTCTAACTAAATTGCCTGTCAGTATCGTCATTAAATTTCCAGGAAATTTGAGTTGTAAGCATAAAATGTGAATTGTTTATGTCTCTTTTGTTCTGACACAGAAGGGGCAAAATTCAAGAAGTAATGCACATAGACGTTAACTGGCAAAAGAAAGGACGATTGTTAAGGACTCAGCCGAGAGCCAGGAATTTAGTAGCATGACAAATCTCACTTTGTTCCATGTTATTATTTTAGGGTCATCCTATCAAAGCAAGAGTGTTTTAGGATAAAACTTTTTACTCCCTCTAAGTTTCCCGGGTCAGAACGATTTCATTAGGTTCCCCAAAGTCAGAAACTTGGTACACTGGCCAAAGTCCTCGAACTAGTCCTCTGTTACGTGACCCCGAGTGAATTAATTTGGCGAATTCCCTGTTTGTAACCTCTGCTGTACACTGTCTTGTGCTCTCATTATTTTTATTTCACCGTATCTTGTTTTACGAACTTCAGTGTTACGGTCCTGGGCAAGAACAGTGTCTTTCCTCTGCGAAGAGTACTGTAGTAACATTCAGTTCTTAAAAACTGATGAAAACTCAATGCTCAGAAGACAAACTGGAATCTTTTAAAGTGCCTTTTTGTCCTATTGGTAAACTTTGTAAAATGAATAAAACTATCAATCACTGATTTTTCTTTATTATGAGTGTAGGAGGTGGTCAAAATAATACATTATTTTTCAGAGAAATCTAGTCTTTGTTAAAGATAGTGAATTTAGAATAATCATAGATTTACATTACAATCTGTGGGACTGAGTTCTCATTAATTATATTTTGTAGAGCTTTTACTTTTAGGTGTAGCAAAAAGGCAAGGTGAAGAAACAAATTGGTTTTTTTTAAAGAATCAGTTATAGGAGATGCCATTTATAAGCTAAGGGAAACTAGTAAAAATGAAGAAACTTTAATACAAATGTTAGAAAATTGCCTTAATCCAAACTAGAATTTATAGTTTTCTCAAGGGAATTATTATATTAACTGTAACAGAGGCAGTTTGTGTATTCCTGTGTGTGTATCTGTGTGTGCATTTATGTTTTATCAGATAAAAAGAACATGGTGTCTTCTACACTTAGCATCCACTGGTATTTGGAGTAACATTATGTTTGCATTTTGCATAGACACAGTATTCAGATCAATTGGCCACTCCTATCGAAAGAGACACAAATAAGATTCTCTTGGCCAGCAGCTGTATTTTTAATAGTGCAAGTCTGAGTTTATACTAAAGTGAATAATTTGGGTGATTTAGATCACATTTGCTTTTTACTCTGAATATGTTTTTAATATGTCTTCATTATGTATCTTCTTCTAAAAATACATACAATTTAAGACCTTGAACTCTAGCTAGGTAATAGTTGCATTATTTCTGTCCCATATTCGCAAGCGGATGTTCTCTCTTCAATAAGAAAAGCAAGCCCTTAGATTATGTTTGAGATGCTCATTACATGAACACTGTCACTGCGGTGTCACAAGTGTTAAAATAAAAATGTTAAAAATAAAGAGCCATCAGGTGTTGGCTTTTGTTCCTTCACCATGAGAAAGGGAACTTTATGAATGATGCATCACAGTGCTCCGTACATTTACATTCAAAGACCAGTTGTTAATGTTTTAAGTTACTGCCAGTGAATCTTTAGAAATCACAGTGAATAATGAAGCCATTCATTGTGTTCAAGGATTTTGTCTTCAGCGATAGGATTTTCTTCTCATTTGAAAGAGTGTTTAATTGCATTGCTCATCTACTTTTAATATTTAATAATAATTTTATTAGCTGTGTTGAATGAGGAGGGCAAGATTCGCAATATCTAGTACTGGTCATCAATTTTTTCTTATCATGACTTAATGAATATTATAATTACAAGGGGAGGCAGAAATATAAATTAGCTGGGTACTTGGTTGGGACTTGCTGGTTTATTGGTTTTTGTTTGGGCAAAGCCGAGAAGAGACGCAAAGAGAAGAAACAAATATCTGAAGAGTGTTTTAGAAGCCCTGGCACACGTTTTTGCAACCTACTAATCATTTAAATAATAAACACCATGGCTTTGAATAAAGTTAAAAACACTGACAATAAAAATCCCTGCTGGTGCTATAGCAATTGACAAGGGGGATCTTGATGACTTACAAGACTGGGGTCTTGGCGGGTGTATGTTCCTTTAATCTCTATTAATGCATTTTGACAATTTTTCATTCTCTTTTCTCAATCATTTGTACTGCTGTTTGCTTTCAGCTAAGACACAGGCATGAGTTATTTTGAGTGGAAAGACTTGGCACACCTGTCATCATAATAGCAGTTTTTCCTTAAGTAGTACCTCTCACCTGAAGTTTTCAAAGTGCTTTTCACTCGGCCTATGAGGTGGCGGTCAGGAGGCACCATACATTTCAAGCCTATAAGGAAATATAACCCAGGCCATGAGGAGAAAATAATTTTCATTTTTATTGATCTAGATATGAATATGTGTATTACCTCTAAATTTTAGATGCCATTTTTTTTCCAAACAGGACTGGATATTGTTGAATTTAACGTGTCCTAAAACCTGTCTTAAAACGAGTGCTTTTTAACCCCCTCCAGCAACTGCTCCGAGAACGACAGCAGATGGCCAGCCGTCCCTTTGCGTCTGTTGATGTAGCCCTGGAAGTGGGAGCTGAACACACAGACTTTCTGCGAGGGTCATTAGAGGTAGGAACAGTGGTGGTGAGAGGGGACTGCTGTGATTTGCATATTTATATTACTTCTCTAATCTGCATCTGCTTGTGAAGCCAAACAGAGTCTGATTATCTAGAGTTGACAAGATTCAGCTACATATGTTATGCCATTTTCAAGGCACATAGTTTTAATAGTATGACATGAGCTGTAACAAAAGCCACTGGAGAGTCTATTAGTCTAGGCAAGAGTGACAGACTGCTCACCTGGCACCCTTTCCCTGTCAGATAGGAACCGAAGGAATTTAAGATACAGGTACGATGAAAGAAACAACGCATCTGTATTTAGTCCTAGGAGTGCCCAACACCCCTCAGTTAACAGGTCACATCTATCTTTATTAACAAAGTTGACTATAAAAGGTGGGTGGAGATGAGTTGCATTTTAATTACATAGTTTCACTTTTTGAATGTTGAAGGTTGTAGAATATAGTGACTATTTTTATTTTATGGCTGTATTAGTACAGTATCATATTGCAAATGGGGAGATGGAGTATGGTGAAAGAGAAATGATTATGTGCGAGTAAATGTGGTTTTCAGATCTTGAAATAGTGCATGACATGGTTTCTGAAAATAATGGGGGTTCCCAAAGAGCAAAAATCCACAGATTGTGATTCACAACTCATGACAGCATTCTGAGGCATAGCAATTTTATTCTATGCTTATTTTCCAAATTTTTTGTTTTATACATGTTAAGATGTTTAAACAGAAAGATTTAAAAATACCTTACAGTTGAAATATTTTATTCACCTTTTAAAAAGTGCCCTTATGTGACTGACTTCATGTTGCTATATTTAGACTTTGCTTTTCTTTGAGGAAAGCAAGGGATATAAAAATAAACTCCTCCAAATACCTAGGCACAAATATAATTGATCTTGTCCATAAAATTTTTGGTTATTCTGAAAAAACTAAAACTAAATCAGACATGATGCACAAAGGACAGTTTTGGAAGACATTTCTCTAAGTAATTTTTTTTTTTTTTTTTAGCTTTTGTGTCCTTGATTTTTTACTACTCTAGATCACAGGCTGTCACCGAAGCTTAGAACATTAGATAATGTGTGGGTATATCTTCTATTGCTTAGGGAGAAGTGCTCTAATTTCTAACTTCGCAGTAAGTGCTCTAATTTCATTCTGACCCTTAATTTCAAATACCTTTAGTACAAAACTTTTAACAAATTGAAAACTCTATCTGAATCTAACTTCCTTTTTCTCCTCATCTATTTAAAGCATTCTTGAATGCTGTTAAAACTCAACTCATAAGAGAAAAACAAATGTAAATGATGCATACGTAAGTTGAGATAAAACACTCATAAACTTAAGGAACAAATGTAACAAATATACATAATAAATAGTTTATTTTGTAGAGTTTAAAAACTTCTGCCTCTGCTTTCCTTTTGCTCACGTTTACTTGGTAGTCCTTTATTCGCGTGTTTCCGACTTCTCTGTGTCCTTTTGTCATTACTAGTTAGATGAATAACTGGTGTGTATCCCTTGTTTTCTAAAACTTAAATTCAGAACGTCACAGAAGAATAAAACCTACCTACCTACTCCCATTTAGAAAGTTTTCTGGAGATCTGGTTCTACTTACCAATGTGTAGTTTTGTTGGCTTTTTGTAAACAGCTTTATTAAAATGTAGTTCATATGCCATACAATTTACCTATTTAAACTGTGAAATTTAGGGGTTTTAGTATATCCAGACTTGTGTAACCATCACCAAAAATCAATTTTGGAACGTTTTCATCTTCCGCTAAAGAAACTCCCTTCTCACCCCCTCTTTTTCCTCAAGCCTCGTTCTCAACCATAGACAAGCCCTAATCTACTTTTTGTCCTTATATGAGTTTCCTATAGTATATTTTCATTCCATTTCATATAAATGGGGTCATGCAATATGTGGTCTTTCGTGACTAGCTTCTTTTACTTAGCCTTAGTGTCTTTAAGTTTCATCCCACATTGTGGATGAGTATTTAATTTCTTTCTATTGCCAAGTAATATTTGATATTATTGATACAAGAGGGATGTCTCAGGTGACTTAATGATGAAGAATATGCCTGCGAATGAAGAGACATGGGTTCAATCCATGGCTCAGGAAAATGCCCTGGAGTGGGAAATGGCAACCCACTCCAGTATTCTTGCCTGGAAAATTCTAGGGACAGATGATCCTGGCTTGCTACAGTCCATGGGGTCACAAAGAGCTGGACACGACTAAGTGACTGAGCATGCACACACACATTATTGATATAGCACAGTTTGTTTTTGCACTTGTGAGTTGATGAACATCTAGGCTATTTCCACTTTTTGAATATTTTGAAAAATGCTACTGTGAATATTTGTCTACAAATTTTGTTTCCTTGCATTGGAATATATAAATAAGAATTGAATTTCTGGGTAATTTGGTAATTTTTTATTACTTGTTGAAAAGACTTTCTATCTACACTGAATAATCTTGGGACTCTTGTTTCAAATCCATTGACCATAAGTGTGAGAATTTGTTTTTATAATCTCAATACCATTCCATTAATCTATAGACATTTATAGTTTTAAATCTACAATATGACAGTACAATGCTATTTTGATTACTATAGTTTTGTAGTAAGTTTTAGAATTAGAAAATATGAGTCCTCCAGCTTTATTTGTTTTGAATGTTGGCTTTTCTGGGTCATTTGAATTTTGACAGGAATTTTAGGATCAGTTTGTCAATTTCTGCAAAGAAACTCACAAGTACTTTAATAGGGATTGTATAAAATCTGTAAATCAATTTGGGAGAATTTACAGTATCTTAACAAGTTATGACCAACCTAGATAGCATATTCAAAGGCAGAGACATTACTTTGCCAATAAAGGTCCGTCTAGTCAAGGCTATGGTTTTTCCAGTGGTCATGTATGGATGTGAGAGTTGGACTGTGAAGAAAGCTGAGCACCAAAGAATTGATGCTTTGGAACTGTGGTGTTGGAGGAGACTCTTGAGAGTCCCTTGGACTGCAAGGAGATCCAACCAGTCCATTCTAAAGGAGATCAGTCCTGGGTGTTCATTGGAAGGACTGATGTTGAAGCTGAAATTTCAATACTTTGGCCACCTCTTGCGAAGAGTTGACTCATTGGAAAAGACTCTGATGCTGGGAGGGATTGGGGCAGGAGGTAAAGGGGACGACAGAGGATGAGATGGCTGGATGGCATCACCGACTCGATGGACATGAGTTTGAGTGAACTCCAGAAGTTGGTGATGGACAAGGAGGCCTGGCATGCTGCAATTCATGGGGTCGCAAAGAGTTGGACACGACTGAGCGACTGAACTGAACTGAACTGAACAATATCTTAACATGCACATTATTAAGGTGGTAGCTTTGTTAATTGAGTACCTTTATCCATGCTCCAAATAAACTTAGGATTCTAAATTCAATATCAGATTTTCTTCATCTTGATAAACAAATATGATTTCTGATATTTAAAATTCCCTGTATCCATATATTTCTGATCTCAAGTAAATTGACAACTTAATTTTTTTTTTAAATTTCAAGTTGAAAATATTGTCCTTCAGTAATTTTTAGAGCTTAAATTGTTTTTTTATATGAATTTAATATCAGAAATAAATAATGGCTGCTAAATGCTAATTTATTTAATATTCTTTGGAAAATAATAGAGGTAGAAGCATAAGGTTTAAAATCATGTTTTGTTTTTTCCTTTGCATTTTGTAATTACTACTAACTGGAAGTTATCTCTCTGCTATATGTACACATACATGTGTGTACATATACATTTGTATGTTGCATGTGAGATTTACTTTCCATTGTCACCGTACTCTAGATCCACTCCAAATCTCTCTTTTTATATACATAACCTAGTATGATGTGGCACTGATTTGCTTACACAGCAAAATATGAAGCCTAGGCCTGTTCTGAAATAACATTAAGGACTTTATTTAAACCTAGAAAATAAAAGTAATTTTAAAATTCCTTTGCTGGGTTTTTCTTAAAATTCAGAGTTTAAGTTCAACCCAAAGCCATAGGTTAGCTGGCTATTACTATTCTGTAAATATTCATTGAGTCTTCATAATGTGGTAATTTAAGGAATGGATTTCTTTCAAATTAAATTGGACTCTCATGTGCCACTCTGAGTTCCACATCTATATTGTCAGGGGGAGAATATAGGTGTAATATAGAATTATTTATACTTGATGCATCCGTAGTAATGGTTCTGTACACCAAAATGTTCTATTCTATGAAGTAGACATGTTCCTAAAAGTTTGTATGAGTTGATTATGTTTTTTTAGTGGATGAAGAGTATTCAGTCTTCATACTGTGTGTAGTAAACCCTAGGTGTAAAAGCTCTTTGTGAGTAAAAAAAAGATTTTGGTGTGAATACTCACCCCCTAAATTATCTGTAAGCAAGTTTGAATCATTATATTTTTCTAAATTATAGTGAAAAATTAAGAACTTATTAAAATTTAATAAATACACGTAGAATATAAATTTATAAACTCAACTTGTCAGTTGGTTTTAAATTTATTGTAAGAAAAAAATAGGGTTATTTTTGTGATGACCTTGTGACCCATATAGTGTGTATTTATCAATTTTCTTCCACTAAGGAATAGCGTGATAATTTATAGTAACTGCTTAACAAATGTTTATGGCGTGCTGCGTATACGTCAAGTGCTCTTCTTAGCACTTTAGAAGCATCAGGGAACACAACAAAGAACCCTGTCCTCGTGGAGTTCATGTTCTAACAGGGAAAATAGGTTATTTAATATGTTGCTCCTGCTGCTGCTGCTAAGTCGCTTCGGTCGTGTCCGACTCTGTGCAACCCCATGGACTGCAGCCCACCAGGCTCCTCCATCCATGGGATTTTCCAGGCAAGAGTACTGGAGTGGGGTGCCATCGCCTTCTCCGTATTTAATATGTTAGGACGTGGCAACTGCAATGGAACAGGAAAAAAATAAAACAGGATAAGGCTTGGAGAGTGCTTTGTGGAGGTGAGGGAGAGCATGCATATTGAATCAGGTGGTGGTCAGGGTGACCTCATTGAGAAGGTGAGAGTTGAACAAGGCTTGAAAGAGGTAAAGGAATTAACCAGGTGGCAGATTCTCAAGGGAAAGTGTTCCCAGCAAAGAGAATGGCTAGAGCAGAGGTGCTAAGGTGGGCATGACGGGCAAGTTCATAAAATAGCAGGCTTTGGGCAGGGGCAGGTACAGGACGAGGCAGAAGATACAGGGTCTTGTAGGCCTTTTGTAAAAACTTTGACTTCAATCCTAAGCGAAGAGGAGAGAGTCAGTTGCCGGACTGACTGACATAATCTGTTTCTAAAAGATCATTCTGCTTTTTGGGGTTGACAATAGTTTGACGTGGAATATCATTAGATGGTTCCCTGACAAGCAGACATCAAGACAAGGAATTGGTTCATTTGAAGAATATGCTGGTAGGGAAATGGAGCCATGAGAAAGGGAATGGAGACCAGCTAATACCACATGGTAAACTACGGCTTGATTTCCGTGGAGACACTCTGAGAGTCAGGGTAAAATGCATGTCACACTACGGACATCAGTGCAACAGAGCTGAGTGTGTATTCCTCAAGTCCCTCCAATCACTGACTGAGGGCCACTTCCCAGGAAGTCAGAGAAAGCCCCCAGGCAAAGAAATGAAGGCTTTGGCCTTGGAAATGAGCAGAAAACTGACATGGTAACTGAGAGGTTGGAAATCAACCCAAAGTTTCTGCTATGAGGGGCAAGTATAGAGGGAGAGAAGCTTGTTACAAAGCTCCTGTGGGAATCCATGCAGGAGGTAATGGTGGCGAGACCAGGATTTTAGCAGGGAAGTGTCTGATTCTGGACTTTGTTTTTAAGTCATGATGTGTTCTCATTTTGAAAGTCTTTCTAGAGACTTTGTGTTTGTAAGATCCAAACAGAAAAGAAGACACGATTTTCTCTCCTTAACTGGCACTGTAATGGATCTAGAGCTTCTGATGCTGTTGTACTTAATCACTAAGAGAAATAGTCAGTCTCTCAGTGACTGTGGCAACAACAAAATTCGTGCCTTTCCTCTATAATGACAGAAACCATGAGAAACTGAGGTAAAAGACCCGAGAGGCCATTGAGTGACTTAGGTTGGCTGGGCTTCCTAGATCTGGTGTCACATGAAAAGTATACAGTTTGATCACAAACAAGTTAATTGATAGCCCTTTAGTTTGATGTTAAAAATGTACTTTCCTTGTTCATGGTGTTTTGTGGAGAGAGTAGTTTAGGAAGGAAGGAGGGAAGGAGTTGGCAGTTTTATAAACTTGGATGCGTCCTCCAATGTCACTGATAGGTTTTGCTGGGATATTGTTCTTTGTTTCTATTTTTATTTCAAATTATTTTAGCCAATTATTTTTTGCTTCTAATACTAAAGCAAAATAATATTTCTACCTCTAATACTGAAAAACTAGAAAACATTTTAATGGCCAAAAGTAAAGCATTTGTTAGTTAATGTATTATATTTTACAAAATGTTATATAAATTGTGATCTAATTTTTGATAAACATTGAAAAAAGTCTGGTATAATAAATTCTTAATAATAAATGTTGTATAGGTGGGTGGCATATATGGGTTATTCTTGTTGCAAGTCTGTGTTGTCCTTTCTATTACGGTATGCATGGCTCTTTTTAACAAGGAAAAAATAAAAGCAACAACAAAGCAAAAATATAAAATATTAAGTTTTTCCCTTAAGTTTTAGACCCTTGTACTGACTGCATATTGGAGCTTGAAATTTTGCCAGTTATTCAAAATAAACATTTTCAACCATCATTTCTGTGTTAGGGAACAGAAACTCATAAACGTATTATACATATTCTGGACTGCCCTGTTAACATTTTTACCCATCATGATGAATTTATCCACATTTCAAATTTTGAAAATGTAGGTGACCATTGGGTTTTATTCTACAAGCTTAGTACTTAGGTGTTCACCAAGCATTACACTCAAGAGTGCTTTCCAAACAATACAGGTAAAGGTTATATGACAAGGTAAGGAACTTAAACCTGAGCTTCCTAGGTCATGAGAACAAGTGAAATGTTTAAATTGAGTTTAAGATACTGTTTTTCAAAACTTATTTACATACACTGTCTCAATCTCATTTGAGCCTTATGTCAATCTTACAAAATACAAAGCAGATTTTGTTTGTTCTGTTTACTGTTGAGGAAACTGAGGCTCTGTAAACTTAAGATCTTTGGTCAAGATCACAGTTTAGTCACCAGTAGAGAATGGGGTGGCAAAAAGCCAGATACAACTTAGCAACTAAACAAGAGAGTAAGCATAGAGTTTGAATCTGAGATTGGCCCTGGAGTTTCTCTTTCACAGCATTCTCAAATATGCTGATTTTAGTTCATGTTGAGAATACATTTTAGGCCCCAACGTATCTCTGGAGTACTTTCTTTTGTAAAGCTGTTTATGAGCATAGAGTTACCTAATATTTATGTAGTGTTCTTTGATTCCTGGTGCTCATGAGTAATGGAGACAGTTCAACCTATTACACTACACAAGAAAAAAGGTGACAGGCACATTGTTTAAATCAAGGCCAGACACAGTGAGCGTCTCTCATGTTAAGAGCATTGCTGGCTTTGCTCCCAGAGCAGCATGAGCCCAGTTCTCTGCTGATGGACACAGCCAGTGGCCTCTCTAGCGTTTCATTCCTGGACTGGCATCTTCATGGACAGTAATTCCAGTGGCTGGCCTGAGCATTTCCTGGGTCTCTGATTTTTTTCAGATTGTTATGGCTGTCTTGCAGTACTTCATATTTTAATTATTTTATTAAAACTTATTCTTAGTGTTCTGATCATAAAAACAATAAATCCTCATTGTAGAAAAATACAGAAATAATCAAAATTAAAATATTTCACCCATAAGTATCCACAGCTGAAACTTTTATATCCTTCCAACATTTTCCTTTTGCATATATGTATGTTTACAAAATTCAAAGTATATTCTGTACGTGATTTTGCATCCTGTTTTTCTCATTATAATAAGAAAAATTTCTTTTTTTTAAATTTTTTAAAAAAGATTATAAAATTGAATTTATTGAGTTTCACACAAGATGCACTTATAAAATTAGTACTGAATGCCATTTTAACAGAGGAAATGAACATCAGTCCAAACTCCCAATATGTTCTGCAAAAAAAAAAAAAAAAAACTTCCCAAAATGACAGCATAGTTACAGAGTCAATCAGCAGATGAATGGATAAGAAAGCTGTGGTACATATACACAATGGAGTATTACTCAGCCATTAAAAAGAATACATTTGAATCAGTTCTAAAGGTGGATGAAACTGGAGCCTATTATACAGAGTGAAGTAAGCCAGAAAGAAAAACACCAATACATACAGTATACTGATGCATATGTATGGAATTTAGAAAGATGGTAACAATAACCCTGTATACGAGACAGCAAAAGAGACACTGATGTATAGAACAGTCTTTTGGACTCTGTGGGAGAGGGAGAGGGTGGGATGATTTGGGAGAATGGCATTGAAAAAAAAAAAGAAAAGAAAAATTTGTACTTCTGAGTTTTATTTTAAAATGTCCTGTCAGTTGTCTGTAGTAGAACATAATTTATTTGACTGTTTATTTTGAAATAGCTTGATTCTAATTTCACAGTATTACAAATAGGGCTATAATTAATGTTTGTACATAACTCTTGATCCTAATCTGCAAAAAGATGAACTACTAGGTCAAAAATTGTGACCTTTTATGCATCTTGATATATTGCTTACTTACTTTCCAGAAAGGTCCTTTTTCAAACTACCTTTAACAAGGAGTGAGAATTCCTGTTTTCCTACATCTTTGTTAAAAATTATTTTAAAAGCAATTTTAAAACAATTTTGGTAATTTTGTATAAGAAATGTTATATTCTCCACCAGACTTATTAGTATTAAAAGTAACATCAAATATTTTCATATTTTTAACCATTTGTATTTCTCCTAGCTCATTTTATTAACTGTTATTCCCATGTCCTTTTCTGTTTGATATCATCTACTGATGACAATTGGATTACATAAGAAATTTTTTATTAGTTACAGAAAATTTGAAAATGTTTCTTAACTAATTCAGTATCTTTCTTCATCCTTCTATTGGAACTTTTTTGCTTAAGTTGCTTATTAAATGTTTGTAATTTTCTGTTACAAATAGTTCCCTTCTGGATATTGCTATTAAAATGTTATGTTTTCTCTATTTTTTTCCTACTAATCAAACTGGTTTAGTAATATTTTCAGATATTACTCTTGCTTTTTTTTAATCCTAAATTTTTAAATGATCTTTGCTTCTTTGATGGCCTTCTCTTGAATTGAAGATTTTTTTAAATCATTATTTCCTTTTCTCCTCACCTTCACATTCTTTCTTCTCTTTTGGCCAATACTCTTAAAATTTTAGCAGGTATAGTTTCAGTCTGAATATAATGAGCTCTTCCCTAATATAAATAGAAGGTTTTCAAACAATTTAAACCTTGTTTTCCTCTTATGTATCATAATTATCTTATTTGTAGTTTTGTGAGTTTTAAACATCGTTATTGTTTTTGCTGTTTTACATGATCAATATTTGTTTAAATTTTCCTGTATAGTCACTATTTTTTTTGATCACTGTTCTTTGCATTCAGAGCTTCCTTCTGAAGTGTTTCCATCTGCCTATTATTTTTCTTTAAAATTCCTTTAGCACATGTCTTCTGATGATAAACTCTTAGCTTGTTGCGCATTGCCCCCCTCTTTAGTTTCACGTAAGGCTTTGGAGCATCACCATTGCTTACAATCTAAAAAATGTTTTGGAAATACACATTATCAACCATCTAGTTACTTTGCAGTAGGAGTGCCTTACTCAAACACTTTGCTTACGTGAAAATTTTTCTGGCTTTTGGCTTCCATTGTTGCAACTGAGAATTCTTCTGACGGTATAGTTGTCATCCTTTTAGAGCTAATCTAGCTTCTCTTACCAATGGTTTTTAAAATCCCTTTGTCTTTGGTGTTCTGCAGTGTTATGGTGATTTTCCTAAGCATACATTTATTTGTATTTATTCTCTTTGGCTTATTTTGTGCTTTCTAGATCTAAGGATTCATACCTTTTAGAATTTCTTTCTGTTTACTTCTAAAATTTCTCAGTTATCCCTTTGAGTTTTTCTCTCCTTCATTGTCTCTGTTCTCCTAAGATACTGATTAGTTGGATATCAGATTAACTCATTCTACCCTCAGAATCTCTTAATCTCTCAGGTTAGTGCTTTCTATCTCCTCTCTCTCTGTTTCTTCTGGCTTGTTTCTTCAGAGCCTTGTTACAGCTCAGTAATTCTTGTTCAGTAGTATATAAACTGCTCTCTACCCTAGCCACTGGATATCTTTAAACAGATTTTTTTTTCATTTTTAAAAGTTCTATTTGGTTTTTCTTCAAATCCACTTAGCACTTTTCAAAAGTCTTCTTGCTTGCTAGTTTTTATTGCCTCACATTTCATTCCAAACATAATTATTTTTATTTTATAATATAAAATAAAAATATTTAAATATCTGAAATCATTTTATTAAATAGATCATTATTAAATAGATATTTTAAAAGATCATTTTCATATCTGAAATCTTTGGAAATCTAAATCTATCAGTTTCTTTCTATGGGCTCTCATTTACTGTGGCTTATTTCCTTGTGAGTTTGATGATCCTTGTAAACTCTTATTTGTTTGATCTTAATCTGTGGTTTCCTGAAGGCCTAAATAAAGAATGCTTTCCTCCAGCCATTTCTTCCAGGATCCATGGCATGGCACAGGGATCTCAAACTCAGCTTTCTTATCTTGTAAATTACTTATATCAGCTTTTATCCTCAGGGAATCTCTGCTTTTATGTTTGCTTGCCACTCCCTGCTCCCCTTTCCAGTTTTAGCTGTTTGTCTTGGAGCACTCCCTAACTGCAGTACTTATAATTTGGTTATTTTGTAGTGAGAGGACCCTGCTTAAATATTATTAATAGCTTTGTCTTCAGCAGGAGCTCAGTTTCCCTGGATGCAGGTTCTCTTTGGATTGCTGTTCTCTTGGCATTAGCTTAATTATATTCATTTTCACTACTGAGATTCCAGTATTGACTACCTCTGAGGGGATAGCAGGCAATAGGGTAGGGAGGGTTCTCCCTACTTGTAAATGGATTAGTGGTGTAGAAACAGTCAAGCCACCAACTTCCTACTGATCTTTTTAAACCCTCTAATGCTCAAGAACAAGAAAGACTCAGAACACATATTAAGCTTTTTTTTAGCCTCTTGGGGACCAGAGGGCCCTAGGAAGCTCTGTCAGGGATTATATTGACCTTCTTGGTGTTTACAGAGCTCTCTAGACCAAGTCTCTGTAATATCCCTGCCCTGGGTCTTGATGCTGATTTCTATTCACTTTCCCAGTTCAAAGAGGGTAGCATTCTGCAGGAGTCCCCTCAGTTAGAACTGTCACAGGACCCAAGCCCTATTTGCACATAAATACTCACAGGCTACAGGGGCTGTTTGCCTCAAAGAAGGAGATGATTTTCCATTAGTAGTAGAGACAGGGAAACTGCTAAGGTCACATCTTCTCACAGTCTTCATAACAAATGCTTTAGAAGACAAATGACTTTCTTATTTTAAGAAAATTATTTCGAAAAAATAGATTTTTATATGTACATCTTTGGTCTTGAAGTAAGAAAGTAACTGGTAGTAATTAATGCTTTTGTATACTTTTTTTTTTTTTCCTACTATTGCCCATGTCCATTTAGGTATTCCTCAGTTACAGCTCTCATTTTTCAAAATAAAGATCTTTGAATATATACTCAGGTAGAGCAAAGTATACTAAATATTTTGTTAACTTGATATCCCATGGGCATCAGTCGCCAACAGTATGGAAAAAGGATTAATATAAAACAGTACAACAGTGTTACAAACAGTACTTGAAGTAACAGGTTTCCCTAGTTGCATTTAGAATTTTCATTGTCTTTCTTTTAAAATTGTCAGACTTCTCCAGTAGCAGAAAATGTTTTCCAAAAAGATTTTAGAATTTATGAGATTTGGAATTACAACAATTATAATGGATTTCATGATTGAACGAAGCATGAGTTAAGAATTAAAGATGAATGAGTCTTCAGAATTAACATGATAAGGATAGAACCCATTAACATGGGATGAATATAATACAATACTTAAATTACTGAAATCTTCTTGCCCCTGCTGCTGCTGCTCCTGCTAAGTCACTTCAGTCGTGTCCGACTCTGTGCAACCCCAGAGACGGCAGCCTACCAGGCTTCCCCGTCCCTGGGATTCTCCAGGCAAGAACACTGGAGTGGGTTGCCATTTCCTTCTCCAGTGCATGAAAGTGAAAAGTGAAAGTGAAGTCACTCAGTCGTGTCCGACTCTAGCGACCCCATGGACTGCAGCCCACCAGGCTCCTCCATCCATGGGATTTTCAAGGCAAAAGTACTGGAGTGGGATGCCATTGCCTTCTCCCTTCTTGCCCCTAAATTAATATAATCAGAAGTCATAGTATGTTTAGGTGCAAGAAGTCATCTGTTTATATTTTTAATGCATAGCTTTATAAATGCTCTAGATTAACGATTAACTGTACTTGAAAGTAAAATACTGCTAGCATCATTCAGAATTCACTGAGTTCAAAGCCAAGGATATATATTTATATTTTTATGCACTTTGAAAATTAAAATTTTATAAATGGAAATTTTCATTTTGCTATTAAAACATTGAGATTATCTTGCCTTAAATCACTGAAAATGAATGTAAACTATGATGGAGAAGAATATAAAGATGAGAATAAACAACAACAAAAAGATAAGCCAGTTTCACCTCATGGTGTTTGATATGATAAACAGAAACATTTACAAATACAAAAGGCTTATAACCCTGACTGCCTATATCCATATTGGCTGTCATTCAGCAGAATAATACATTACTTAAGGATACTGTCATATCATGGTTGCGGTTTTGCAAATAAGAAGTGGCTATGTAAAGTAGGCTACAGTATCATTTATTGGGAAGTCATAAATACAGTTTAGCAATTCTTGAGGGCAGTGTCCCAGCTCTGACAAAAAAGATTGAATTTCCAACATCCTTATCTTTCACCTACTCTCAGATAAAACAGACAGTATATTGGACCCATACAAAAAAAATTATGGGCAGATTAAATTTGCTGCAACCAAGAACACACAGTATTCATGGTTATCTTTGAATAATGTCAAACGTTTCCAACACTCATTCCTTGTATGTATGTTAAAATAATGATATATAATATATTAACATAAAACCAATATTAATGTCAATTAATACAGATTACTGAGTAACTAACATAAAGTTCAGATCAGATCAGTTGCTCAGTCGTG
>NW_011495018.1:15382467-15389339 GCF_000754665.1 Bison bison bison | reverse complement strand
GTGGCCAAAGTACTGGAGTTTCAGCTTCAGCATCATCCTTCCAAAGAAATCCCAGGGCTGATCTCCTTCAGAATGGACTGGTTGGATCTCCTTGCATTCCAAGGGACTCTCAAGAGTCTTCTCCAACACCACAATTCAAAAGCATCAATTCTTCAGCGCTCAGCCTTCTTCACAGTCCAACTCTCACATCCATACATGACCACTGGAAAAACCATAGCCTTGACTAGACGAACCTTTGCTGGCAAAGTAATGTCTCTGCTTTTGAATATGCTATCTAGGTTGGTCATAACTTTCCTTCCAAGGAGTAAGCGTCTTTTAATTTCATGGCTGCAGTCACCATCTGTAGTGATTTTGGAGCCCAGAAAAATAAAGTCTGCCACTGTTTCCACTGTTTCCCCATCTATTTCCCATGAAGTGGTGGGACCAGATGCCATGATCTTCGTTTTCTGAATGTTGAGCTTTAAGCCAACTTTTTCACTCTCCACTCTCACTTTCATCAAGAGGCTTTTGAGTTCCTCTTCACTTTCTGCCATAAGGGTGGTGCCATCTGCTTATCTGAGGTTATTGATATTTCTCTCGGCAATCTTGATTCCAGCTTGTGCTTCTTCTGGCCCAGCGTTTCTCATGATGTACTCTGCATATAAGTTAAATAAACAGGGTGACAATATACAGCCTTGACGAACTCCTTTTCCTATTTGGAACCAGTCTGTTGTTCCATGTCCAGTTCTAACTGTTGTTTCCTGACCTGCATACAAATTTCTCAAGAGGCAGATCAGGTGGTCTGGTATTCCCGTCTCTTTCAGAATTTTCCATAGTTTATTGTGATCCACAGAGTCAAAGGCTTTGGCATAGTCAATAAAGCAGAAATAGATGTTTTTCTGGAACTCTCTTGCTTTTTCTATGATCCAGCGGATGTTGGCAATTTGATCTCTGGTTCCTCTGCCTTTTCGAAAACGAGCTTGAACATCAGGAAGTTCATGGTTCACATATTGCTGAAGCCTGGCTTGGAGAATTTTGAACATTACTTTACTAGCGTGTGAGATGAGTGCAAAGTTAGGTATATTTTTATCTTGTTTTTCTAACATTTTAGATTGTTTAGAAGCATTAGTTATATATCTGATAGTGTGCAGCATTTATTTTCTGATTTTTATTAAACAGATTACCTGCTTAAATATTTTATTAGGCTATATAGTTCCCTATAGCAGATGTTATTACACTAAATTTATGCCTTTGTTTACTTTTTGCTTATCTTTCATGTAAAATCACTTACTAATTTAACTAGTATTTCTTCCTTCTTTCCATACATGCATTAGTAGATAATCTGATCAAGTTCATATCCTCAGTGGAATAACTGACTGAAAAAATTCTGTAAAATGCTGGCAAATCAAATAGAAATCTTATAAAGTATAATCCCAGATATTGGAAGTGTAGTGCTAGATATTTTATATGTAGAAATCTAAGAAACCAATAATGTTATACTTTAGCTAAGCAAACATTTTCATATGTTCTCATACTTGGCTTTCTTAGAAGATAAAATAGCACCCAGGTCAAAATTTAGGGCATTAAATCTGAAAATTTACCTTAAATCTTAATATATATTTCCATTTTAATCAAGGATTACAGTTTTATCCTTTATAGCAGAGACTTTGGTTCATATTTATACTTTATGATTTTGTTCATATTTATTTTAGGCCTCTTTTAATTTTTGGTTCACAAAAAAAGGCACTGGATTAACCATTGATGAAATATAAAAATAGAGAAGACTATCAAATAGTTTATATGCAATTTTTCATGGAGAAGGGGTCATTATTATTTAGGACTTTCTCCAGCACATTTTAGGAAACAAAAGCAATACCTAAATTTATTTTTCCACATCTCATAACGGAAAGTCAATTGTAGAAATTCTATAGTACAATAAATTGATTTAGCGAATATTTACTAAACTTTCTATATGCAAATCAGTACAGATGGATATAGAAAAGATACTTTCTCTACCTTCTAGATTTCCCATCAGTGTATAAGACATAAAAATACCATAAATATGTATCATATGTATATATATGTGTACATATATATGTATATACAAAGTGAGTAATGCTAAAAGGACAAAGAACACAAAGGAGAGGAAAAAAATTAAAACTCAGGGTATTGTTGAATGTTTCATGAAAAATTATAGTTGTTCTTGGCTTTTAAAGATAGATGAGATGTCAGTAGATAAAAGGAAGGAGTAGAACTGAGATTAAGGAAGAGTAAAGGGACCTGTGAAGCTGAGAGAACAATTTGAGTAAAAGACAAGAGACAGAAAAGAGTGTTGTCTGTGAAACAGTAAAAACGACAGAATTAGCTGACTGAGGAAGAAACTGTGGGGTTCAAGATAGAAGATCTTGGAACATATTATGGAAGTCAGTTTTAACAAGATGCTAAAGATCACACAGAAGTTTTTTTTGAGCAGAATTTTGTGATTGATTTTAGAAAGTTTATCCTTGGCAGCATTCTATAGCATTAATTGTTTTGAAGAGTAATTGAGATGGAGAAACAAGTTGGCAAGTTAAGCCCTTAAGTAGTGTCTATCAGAATGTAAAGGAGCAAACATATTGAAAGCTATGAAGAGATAGAATTTACAGAACTGAATAGCTGATTAAATATAGAAATATTTCACTTCAGTCGCTCAGTTGTGTCTGACTTTTGCAACCCCATGAACTGCAGCACGCCAGGTCTTCCTGTCTATCACCAACTCCTAGAGTTTATCCAAACTCATGTTCATTGAGTCAGTGATGCCATCCAACCATCTCATCCTCTGTTGTCCCCTTCTGCTCCTGCCCTCAATCTTTCCCAGCATTAGGGTCTTTTCAGATGAGTCACCTCCTCGCATCAGGTGGCCAAAGTATTGGAGTTTAAGCTTCAACATCAGTCCTTCCAATGAACACCCAGGACTGATCTCCTTTAGGATGGACTGAATCTCCTTTTGCAGTCCAAGGGACTCTCAAGAGTCTTCTCCAACACCACAGTTCAAAAGCATCAATTCTTTGGTGTTCGAATTTCTTTATAGTCCAACTCTCACATCTGTACATGGCCACTGGAAAAACATAGCTTTGACTAGGTGGACCTTTTATGACAAAGTAATGTCTCTGCTTTTTAATATGCTGTCTAGGTTGGTCATAACTTTCCTTCCAAGGAGTAAGCGTCTTTTAATTTCATGGCTGCAGTCACCATCTCCAGTGATTTTGGAGCCCCCAAAACTAAAGTCAGCCACTGTTTCCACTGTTTCCTCATCTATTTCCCATGAAGTGACAGGACCAAATGCCATAATCTTAGTTTTATGAATGTTGAGTTTTAAGCCGACTTTTTCACTCTCCTCTTTCATTTTCATCAAGAGGCTCTTTAGTTCTTCTTGGCTTTCTGCCATAAAGGTGTTGTCATCTGCATATCTGAGGTTATTGATATTTCTCCTGGCAATCTTGATTCCAGCTTGCGCTTCTTCCAGCCCAGCGTTTCTCATGATGTACTCAGCATATAATTTAAATAAGCAGGGTGACAATATACAGCCTTGACAAACTCCTTTTCCTATTTGGACCAGTTTGTTCCATGTCCAGTTCTAACTGTTGCTTCCTGACCTGCATATAGGTTTCTCAAGAGGCAGGTCAGGTGGTCTGGTATTCCCATCTCTTTCAGAATTTTCCACAGTCTATTGTGATCCACACAGTCAAAGGCTTTGGCATAGTCAATAAAGCAGAAATAGATGTTTTTCTGGAACTCTCTTGCTTTTTCTATGATCCAGCGGATGTTGGCAATTTGATCTCTGGTTCCTCTGCCTTTTCGAAAACCAGATTGAACATCTGGAAGTTCACAGTTCATGTATTGCTGAAGCCTGGCTTGGAGAATTTTGAGCATTACGTTACTAGCGTGTGAGATGAGTGCAATTGTGGGGTAGTTTGAGCATGTCTAGAGCAAAGAGAGGGAAGGACAGAATCGTGGGAGTTCCTCATACATACTGGAAGTCATAGACTTGAGAAAAGAGAATAAAAGACAGAATCTCAGGAAATTGTTACAAGTGAAATACTGGAGGCATACAGAAGGAAAGAAAGTATTAAATGCCAGACTGGGAAGAAATCAAATTGAAAAGTTTTGGACCATTAGAGTTAAGAAAAAGAAGCCATGCCAAAAAGGATTAAGTAGCAAAAAATGCCTCCATTTCTTAGTGAACCTGAGAACTACAGGAGATGGAATTTGGTAACTATGTAGTCATTGATGACTTTTTTTTTTTCCACCTTTTCCTTTTTTTATAAATTTGTTCATTTTTTAATTGAAGGGTAATTGCTTTACAGAATTTTGTTGTTTTCTGTCAAACCTCAACATGATTCAGTGATAGGTATACATATATCCCCTCCCTTTTGAACCTCCGTCCCATCTCCCTCCCCATCCTACCCTTCTAGGTTGATACAGAGCCCCTGTTTGAATTTCCTGAGTCATACAGCAAATTCCTGTTGGCTATCTATTTTACCTATGGTAATGTAGGTTTCTATGTAATGAATTTTGTGAAAGTTGTTTCTGTTGAAGGGCAGAAACAAGACCGTCAGAACTGGATTGAAGATGAGAACATGGATACAACAAGGTAGATTACAGTTTTGAAATCTATAATGTTGGAAGGAAGGAAGGAAATGAGACAGTAGTTTAAGAAATTGGTGGTTGCAAGGAAAAGTTACTCTGGGAGAAAACTTTTGAAGTAGACATAATGCTTGTTAGGGTCAAGGAGAAGGGAAAGCAGAAAGGAAATCAAGGAGACAGGTATAAGGATTAATTTTGTAAAGATAAGACAGGATAAGAAAATGATGAGTAAAGATGAATTAATTAACTTTGAGCAGTTCCATCTGATAGTTTACCTTTGATGACCGTATTTTTTTTTATCATACTTTGAGAAGTAAGGCCACCTGCTTAGAGTGAGCTGGGGGTGTAAGGTTGAGCCTTAAGAATAACACTTGTTTGAAAGGCTATAATAGGCGGGAGGAGCTAAGATGGCGGCGGAATAGGATGGTGAGACCATTTTCTCCCCCACAAATTCATCAAAAGAACATTTAAACGCCGAGTAAATTCCACAAAACAATTTCTGAATGCCGGCAGAGGACTTCAGGCACCCAGAAAAGCAGCCTATTGTCTTCGAAAGGAGGTAGGAAAAAATATAAAAGACAAAAAAAGAGACAAGAGGGAGGGACGGAGCTCTGTCCCTGGAAGGGAGTCTTAAAAAGAGAGACGTTTCCAAACATTAGGCAAGTCTCTCACTGCTGAGTCTGTGGAGAGCCTTGGAAGCACAGAGAGCAACATAACAGGGAGGAAAAATAAATAAACAATTAAAACCCACAGATTATGAGCCCAACAGTAACTCCCCCAGTGGAAAAGTAGCGCAGATGCCTGCACCCGCCACTAGCAAGCTGGGGATGGGCAGGGAGGCACGGGCTGCATCGCTTAGAGTAAGGATCTGGCCTGAATACCCCGAGCGCTATCTGAGTTAACTAATTTGGGCTAGCAAACCAGACTGTGGAATAATTACCACGTGAAAAGCCAGCCCTAACCTAAGATACCGCCAGGCCCGCGCACCGAACAAAGGACTGAACAGAGATAGCCGGCTGCAGACCTTCCCCTCCGGTGACAGGCAGCCAGAGCCGGAAGGGGGCAATCGCAGCCCCAGAGAGACATTATCTATAAAACTGTAAGCAGGCTTCTTTTCTAACTAAGACTTCTTGGGGTTCTGGACGGTCAACATCCGCCTGAGAAGGTGCGCCGGTTGTACACCTAGAAAACCGAGCGGCAGGGAGGTGATAAGTCGCAGCAGCCGCGCTCACCAAACACCTCATCACCTGAGCTGCTCGGACCTGGGAAGGGCACAAAACGCAGCCCAACCGAGTCTGCACCTCTGAGGACTACCCGAGTGCCTGAACCTGAGCGGCTTAGACCTGGGAGCTACAAGCAGCCCAGGGCCAGCCTCAGATGGTTCCTGGCGGAGCAACCTAGAGCCTGGGCAGTGTGGGCAGGGAGGCTACACACGCCGTGAGCGGGGGCAGGCCCAGTGTGGCTGAGGCACTGCGAGCATACGCCACTGTTATTTGTTTGCAGTGTCTCTCCCTCCCCACAGCATGACTGAACAAGTGAGCCTAAAAAAAAAAAAAGTGTCCACCACCGCCCCCTTATATGAGGGCAGAAATCAGACACTGAAGAGACTAGCAAACAGAAGAAGCTATAACGTAGGGAACTGCCTTGGAAGTGACAGGCAATAGATTAAAACCCTGTCATTAGTACCGACTACATAGGAAGGGGCCTGTAGATCTTGAGAAATATAAGCCGGACCAAGGAACTAGCCGAAAATGAAATGACCCCACAATACCCACAATAACACCAGAAAAAGTCCTAGGTATATTTTTACTGTTTTTACTATCATTCTTTCTTATTTAAAAAAATTTTTTTAAAAATTTTAAGACCGCTATTACTCCTTTAATTTTCACTTTTATAACCTACTATTACTTTGCAAAACAAAACAAAAGACCCTATTTTTTTTAAGCAAACTTCATATATATTTTATAATTTTTGTGACCTTTTTTTTTTTTTCTTTTTCTCTTTCTTTTTTAATTTTTTCTTCTTTTCTTTAACATTGTATTTTTGCAATTCCAAACTCTACTCTAGATTTTTAATTTTAGCTTTTTGGTATTTGCTATCAATTTTCTACCTATATTTTTTTTTATAATATTTGTGACTTTTTTTTTCTCTTTTTCTTTCTCCTTTTCTTTAACATTGTATTTCTGAAATTCCAAACTCTACTCTAGATTTTTAATTTATGCTTTTTGGTACTTGTTATCAATTTTGTACCTATAAGAACCCAATCT
>NW_011495018.1:15381192-15382367 GCF_000754665.1 Bison bison bison | reverse complement strand
TTTTGTGACTTTGTTTTTGTTTGTTTGTTTTTTCTCTTTCTTTTTCTTCTTCTTTTCTCTAACGTTGTATTTTTGAAATTCCAAACTCTAGATTTTTAACTTTAGCTTTTTGGTATTTGTTATCAATTTTGTACCTATATTTTCTTTATAATTTTTGTGACTTTTTTTTCTCCCTCTCTTTTCCTTCTTCTTTTCTTTAACATTGTATTTTTGAAATTCCAAACTCTATTCTAGATTTTTAATTTTTGCTTTTAGGTATTTGTTACCAATTTTGTACCTTTAAGAACCCAATCTTCAGTACGCATATTTTACTTGGGAGCGAGATTACTGGCTTGACTGCTCTCTCCCCCTTTGGACTCTCCTTTTTCTCCGCCAGGTCGCCTGCGTCTCCCCTCCCTAACCCCTCTCTACTCTACCCAAGTCTGTGAATTTCTGTGTGTTCCAGACGGTGGAGAACACTTAGGGAACTGATTACTGGCTGAATCTGTCTCTCTTCTTTTCATTCCCCACTTTTATCCTCCTGGCCACCTCTGTCTCCTTCCTCCTTCTTCTCTTCTCTGTATAACTCTGTGAACATCTCTGAGCGGTCCAGTTGTGGAGTGCACATAAGGAAGTGATTACTGGCTAGCCCGCTCTGTCCTCTATTGATTCCATCTTATCTCATTCAGGTCACCTCTAACTCCCTCCTCCCTCTTCTCTCCATGTAATGCTGTGAACCTCTCTGGGTGACCCTCACGGTGGAGAAACTTTTCATCTTTAACCTAGATGTTTTATCAATGGTGCTGTATAGAAGGAGAAGTTTTGAGACTACTGTAAAAATAAGACCGAAAACTGGAAGCAGGAGGCTTAAGTCCAAACCCTGACTCCAGGGAACATTAATTGACAGCAGCTCATCAAATGCCTCCATACCTACACTGAAACCAAGCACCACACAAGGGCCAACAAGTTCCAGGGCAAGACATACCAAGCAAATTCTCCAGCAACACAGGAACACAGCCCTGAGCTCCAATATACAGGCTGCCCAAAGTTACTACAAAACTATTGACATCTCATAACTCATTACTGGATACTTCATTGCACTCCAGAGAGAAGAAATCCAGCTCCACCCACCAAAACACCGACACAAGCTTCCCTAACCAAGAAAACTTGACAAGCCACCTGTACAAACCCACACA
>NW_011495018.1:15379623-15380241 GCF_000754665.1 Bison bison bison | reverse complement strand
CAAGACGTACTTAAAGTGATGAAAGAAAATAACCTACAGCCCAGATTATTGTACCCAGCAAGGATCTCATTCAAATATGAAAGAGAAATCAAAAGCTTTACAGACAAGCAGAAGCTGAGAAAATTCAGCACCACCAAACCAGCTCTCCAACAAGTACTAAAGGATATTCTCTAGACAGGAAACACAAAAAGGGTATATAAACTCGAACCCAAAACAATAAAGTAAATGGCAACGGGATCATACTTATCAATAATTACCTTAAACGTAAATGGGTTGAATGCCCCAACCAAAAGACAAAGACTGGCTGAATGGATACAAAAACAAGACCCCTACATATGTTGTCTACAAGAGACCCACCTCAAAACGGGGGACACATACAGACTGAAAGTGAAGGGCTGGAAAAAGATTTTCCATGCAAATAGGGACCAAAAGAAAGCAGGAGTAGCAATACTCATATCAGATGAAATAGACTTTAAAACAAAGGCTGTGAAAAGAGACAAAGAAGGTCACTACATAATGATCAAAGGATCAATCCAAGAAGAAGATATAACAATTATAAATATATATGCACCCAACATAGGAGCACCGCAATATGTAAGACACATGCTAACAAGTATG
>NW_011495018.1:15378336-15378962 GCF_000754665.1 Bison bison bison | reverse complement strand
TAGAAGAAACATACCTCAACATAATAAAAGCTATATATGACAAACCCACAGCAAACATTATCCTCAATGATGAAAAATTGAAAGCATTTCCTCTAAAGTCAGGAACAAGACAAGGGTGCCCACTTTCACCTTTACTATTCAACATAGTTTTGGAAGTTTTGGCCACAGCAATCAGAGCAGAAAAAGAAAGGAATCCAAATTGGAAAAGAAGTAAAACTCTCACTGTTTACAGATGATATGATCCTCTATATAGAAAACCCTAAAGACTCCACCAGAAAATTACTAGAACTAATCAAAGAATATAGTAAAGTTGCAGGATATAAAATCAACACACAGAAATCCCTTGCATTCCTATGCACTAATAATGAGAAAATAGAGAAATTAAGGAAACAATTCCATTCACCATTGCAACGAAAAGAATAAAACACTTAGCAATATATCTACCTAAAGAAACTAAAGACCTAAATATAGAAAACTATAAAACACTGGTGAAAGAAATCAAAGAGGACACTAATAAATGGAGAAATATACCATGTTCATGAATTGGAAGAATCAATATAGTGAAAATGAGTATACTACCCAAAGCAAATTATAGATTCAGTGCAGTCCCTATCAAGCCTACCAAC
>NW_011495018.1:15377834-15378236 GCF_000754665.1 Bison bison bison | reverse complement strand
AAACAAAGGGAGAAAAATCAAATCCATAAAATTAGAAATGAAAATGGAGAGATCACAACAGACAACACAAATATGAACGATCATAAGAGACTACTATCAGCAATTATATGCCAATAAAATGGACAACATGGAAGAAATGGACAAATTCTTAGAAAAGTACAACTTTCCAAACTGGACCAGGAAAAATTAGAAAATCTTAACAGACCCATCACAAGCATGGAAATTGAAACTGTAATCAGAAATCTTCCAGCAAACAAAAGCCCAGGTCCAGACGGCTTCACAGCTGAATTCTACCAAAAATGTAGAGAAGAGCTAACACCTATCCTGCTCAAACTCTTCCAGAAAATTGCAGAGGAAGGTAAACTTCCAAACTCATTCTATGAGGCCACCATCACCCTAATG
>NW_011495018.1:15375404-15376703 GCF_000754665.1 Bison bison bison | reverse complement strand
TTATACAGAGTGAAGTAAGCCAGAAAGAAAAACACCAATACAGTATACTAATGCATATATATGGAATTTAGAAAGATGGTAACAATAACCCTGTGTACGAGACAGCAAAAGAGACACTGATGTATAGAACAGTCTTTTGGACTCTGTGGGAGAGGGAGAGGGTGGGATGATTTGGGAGAATGGCATTGAAACATGTATAATATCATATATGAAATGAGTTGCCAGTCCAGGTTCGATGCACGATACTGGATGCTTGGGGCTGGTGCACTGGGACGACCCAGAGGGATGGTATGGGGAGGGAGGTGGGAGGAGGGTTCAGGATGGGGAACACATGTGTACCTGTGGCGGATTCACTTTGATATATGGCAAAACCAATACAATATTGTAAAGTTAAAAAATAAAATTAAATTAAATTAAAAAAAAAAGAAAGGCTATGATAATTGGTTAAGAGCAAAAACCAGGAGTTAGCCAATATTCCTCCTCCTAATCCAGTCTCTATTTTCTATCAGTCATTGACCTCTGTCATATCTTCAGTGTAAACATATCTTAAATTCATCACCTCATCCCCACTACTGATTTTCTAGTTTCAAGCCTCAAGATCTATTTCCTTATCCTATTCTGTTACCCTCCTTCCTGGTTGCCCTCCTTCAACCTACTTCCCTCTTCCAGACTTTTTGTCACATTGCTACAAAAGTCTTCTTCGTAGGGTGCAAATATTCATATCACCCTTCCCAAAATTCCCAATTGGATTCTCATCTCCTATGGTGAAAATTCAAATTCCTCTGCATAATTTACTGTATCCTGCAATCTGTTTTTCGTCCTTACTATGTCTTTACTTGCCTTCTCATGCCAATAACCAGATCCCTGCTCAGTGTCCCTTGCCTCTATCTTTGTTTCTGCTGTTCACTTGTCCTAGAAGAACTTGCCTATCTGGTGGTAGAATTCAACTAATTCTTCTACTCTGAAAAGAAAAAAAAAAAAATAGAATGTTTGAATAAAAGAAGAAGTGAATGAAAAGCATTATCTTAAGGTGACAAAAGGATTGCAAGAAAACCCAAAGGAACTTAGCATGAATTTTAGCATCAACAGTGACTTTGTCTTAAAGCTGGAATCAGAAGTGAGGAAAACACCTAGTAGGGTTGACTCAGGGTTCAGTTCAGTTCAGTTCAGTCACTCAGTCGTGTCCGACTCTTTGCGACCCCATGAATCGCAGCACGCCAGGCCTCCCTGTCCATCACCAACTCCCGGAGTTCACTCAAACTCACATCCATTGAGTCAGTGATGCCATCCAGCCATCTC
>NW_011495018.1:15368974-15375304 GCF_000754665.1 Bison bison bison | reverse complement strand
TCTCCTTGCAGTCCAAGGGACTCTCAAGAGTCTTCTCCAACACCACAGTTCAAAAGCATCAATCCTTCGGCACTCAACTTTCTTCACAGTCCAACTCTCGCATCCATACATGACCACTGGGAAAACCATAGCCTTGACTAGATGGACCTTTGTTGACAAAGTAATGTCTCTGCTTTTGAATATGCTCTCTAGGTTGGTCATAACTTTCCTTCCAAGGAGTAAGCGTCTTTTAATTTCATGGCTGCAGTCACCATCTGCAGTGATTTTGGAGCCCCAAAAAATAAAGTCTGCCACTGTTTCCACTGTTTCCCCATCTATTTCCCATGAAGTGACTCAGGATTAGATACTGGAAAGCTGAATACAGATAATCAAGTTAATGGGAGATGCTGGTATGAGAGCCTCTTTTAAAATTGCTGAGGGGAGCAGATAAGGAGTGTAATAGGGAATGCAAAGGTCTGTGGCTGACAATATGGTTGCTCCAGACATAGAGTTGTTATTGTTCATTCTCTCAGTTGTGTCCAACTCTTTCACGACCCTATAGACTGCAGCCCACCAGGCTCCTCTGTCCACAGAATTTCCTAGGCAAGCATACTGGAATAGGTTGCCATTTCCTTCTTGAAGGGGTCTTCCCAACCCAGGGATTGAACCCAAGTCTCCTGCCTTTCACACACTGGAGGTGGATTCTTCACTGCTGAGCTGCTGGGGAAGCCTGATATGTGTTCTAGTCATTGAATACTACAATTTCCATACCTCACTTTAATGTACTGTAACACATAAACACACAATGTCCCAGAATTTAAAAAACAACAAAAAAAAAAGCAGCAAAAAAGCTTTCTTTAGAGAAGATGGTAATTTTGAGTGAACGAAGTCTTTTGGTGACCAAATTGGAAAATGTCATACAAACACCGTGTTGTCCTCATGCACGCAGGTATCTTCATGCAGGGGGAAAGCAAGTATAAATGAGTTACGTACTCTAAATGAGTAATTACTGAGTCTTATTAAACCTACGTACTTTTTAAACATATTTTACTTTTTTTAGAGCAGCTTTATGTTGATAGCAAAATTAAGAAGCAATTACAGAGATTTCTCATATGCCTGTCCACTGCTCTCACACATACCCTACATGAGTTTTTTGCTTATGACTTCTTGTTAGAATATTCACTTTCAAAACTCTATAAATTTTTGAAGTATATATGGTATATGTGGCCCTTGAATCTCTCTTTGAAATGATGCATTATGACCTAGGTGTGTATGTTTTGGGGAAATTTTAGGCAGAACATTCTCAAAATAGAATAATTTTACCTTATATAAATTACATTTTAAGAAGTCCCAGAGAATATTTTATTAAAAGTACATCAGCTTTTGATGGTTCCATTTATTTGAGGAAAAAGTAGCAAGAAAATGTGCCGTGCACTAGGTGCTCCAGAAAATATACAGGTGTCTACGGTATCATCAGTGCTGCAGACTGTCTATTGTCTATGGAGAATGGCATCAGTATCTCCTTCTCCTCTGCCCCTGTTGCTCCTTCCTTTCTTCCCAGATTCGTCCTGTTGCTCCTCACACTCTCAGGCATTATAAAAACTCATGCACATGATAATAAACCTGAAGCACCATGAGATCTCAGAATACTTTTGGCTCATTGTAGAAAGTTTAATTTTGGTATAATTAGTAATAAAGCTATTTTATTATAGTGAGATTAACATAAGATCACTCTTTCCATCATAACATTTAATTAACTAAATACCTCCAGTCTCCCACTGTGAATGAAGTGTAAATGTATGAGTACATAAATGCCTGTATAAATGCATGTGCAGTTTTTATCACATACTGAGAGAATATATGGTTGACTTATTAATGACATATTACTTGACTATTTTTCTATGTATTCAAGAATTATCAAGGCAATATAGATGTCATAACATCAGTTATTAATTTTATGTTAGTTTGTCCCAAAGTTTAATATAATTAAACATTCTAATTATAGAAACTTTGGAAAATACAGAAAAGTATATTATAAACATAAGACGCCTCATCCATACTCAACCAGTGCCCTCATTCCCTTCTGGGTCAATTCCATCTCTCTGCCCTAAACCCCTGGCAACAACTGATCTGATTATTTCCTTATAGTTTTGCCTTTACTGGGAGGCCAAATAAATGGAAGCACATAGTATGTAGCCTTTGATGTTTGACTTCTTTCACTTGGCATAATGTTTTCAGGATGCATCCGTGTCATTATCAGCGTCAGTAGTTTATTCTGTTGCTGAAGAGCATTCCATTGTATAGATGCTCACAATTTATTTATCCAGTCACCAGGTGATGAACATTTGGATTATTTCCAGTCTGGAACTACTGGAAATAGAACTGGCATTAACACTTTCATATGTCTTCCCTGGTGACTCAGACAGTGAAAAATCTGGCTGCAATGCGGGAGAGCTAGGTGCCATCCCTGGGTGGGGAAGATCCCCCGGAAAAGGCATGGCAACCCACTCCATGCCTGGAGGTGTCTCTTGCCTGGAGAATTCCTTGGACAGAGGAGCCTGGTGAGCTACAGTCCATAGGGTTGCAAAGAGTCAGACACGACTGTGTGACTTTCACTCCTCACTCATAGGTCTTTAAATGGAAATATGTTTTCATTTCTCTTGGGGAAATATCTGTCAATGAGATTGTTGGGTCATATGGTAAGATTATATTTAACTATTTCCCAAAGTGGCTGAAGCTTCAATACTTTGGCCACCTGATGTGAAGAGATGACTCATTGGAAAAGACTGAGGCTGGGAAAGATTGAGCAAAAGGAAAAGGGGGTGGCAAAAGATGAGATGATTAGATAGCATCAGCAACTCAATAGACATGAATTTATACAAACTCTGGGAAATAGTGGAGGACAGGGGAGCCTGAAATGCTGCAGTCCATGAGGTCACAAAGAGTTGGACACGACTTAGTGACTGAACAAGTTATTGTTGACTTTGGATGGTCTTTTGTTTCTCTGATATGTGTATGATGGTATATCTTTGTCGTATTTGATTTTGAGGAGACCTAAATGTCTTTTCAAGATAGATGGAGCCCCTGCCTATCCATTTATAGCTATCCGTATCTTCAAATATTAATTTTTTCCACAAACATAATATGCATAGACATCAACTAAGAAATATTCTAAAATAAAAGACTGCGAATAGAGGATATCTAATATTTTCCAATAAAATAAGAATCTAGAAATGTAACTTTGTAAGAATATCTTCATGTAACTTTGGAAAAATATCTTCATAATACAGCTGTATTTTTCTAGCTTCCTATGAGGCCCTCTTTAGTGAAATAACATCATTAAATAAGAAATGAAATATTAATATCAGATTAATTTTTAAATTTTATAATAAAAAAATTTAAGCTAGATAGAAATAGATCAGTTATATTCCCCAGCTTTAGCAGTTGGTGGCTCATGGCCAATCATATTTCATCTCTGCCCTGTTTTTCCCCAGCTCCACAGGTGGTTATTTTGAAGCAAATCCCAGACATCAAAGATTAAATTTTAATTGACTCTCAGAGCTCTTGATTTATCTTATTAGTATTGAACATAACTATTTTTAAATGTTTAAATTTTAAAAATTAATTTCTAGTATTTATCTCTAAGGTTTTATCAGTCTTCTGGTTAGACCTATTTATATGTAAAGTATAAAGTATTTGCTAGTTATGTTATTCCAAGTGTTATTCAATAAGCTGTGGGAAATCATCATACCTGAATGGGAAATAAAAACTCATTAAGTGAGATTGTTTTACTTTATTAGCATATTGTGTATATTGTTTCTTTGGTAGTACTGTATAGACATTAAATTATAATAATTGCAGCTCTGCTTAATGGAAGGTGCTACTTAAGTTAACAATATAGGTCATTTGATCTATATTTTTATTTTCAGTATTACAATTTTTAAATTACACATTGACTATAATCCTAGGAGCACTTTCTTAATTCTTATTATAATGCTGATCTAATTTTTCTCACTGGGAATCTCAACTGAAGTGCATAACCAGTTTTAATTAAGAATGAAAGAAAAAGAAACTTTACATCATTAGGAATTTTGATTTTTGCCACTCTAACAAAAGACCATAAGCAGCATGAGATTAGTCAGATGGGAGAAATTATAACCAACCATTTTAAGAGCCACCTATGACAAACTGCAATAATGGGGGAAGTAACCTTGATATATTTCAGTCCAAGTATGAATATCCATAGTTTGTTATATTCCAGACAGTCCATTACCCAAAGATGTAGGGCCAAATTAACTTTAATGTTGCAGTCTTCGCAAGATGTTCTGTAGCTAGCAATAACATTAAGATAATGCTGTTAAAATAAGAATTTCAATTATAAGGCAGATGAGACTGTGAAAAACATGACAGCCTTAATGAGCAATAGAAGTTGGTATTCACTTTAATAAGGAACATACTTATCACAGAAAGGAAACAAAATACAACCTTCAGCCTTTCATACTGTGTCATGTCACCTGCTGTTGAAATGAGCTTTGGGTTCAAATTCAAGTCTATTCATTCTTGCAGACTGGCCCTAGGATGATGACCACCAAGTACTTATTAAGGGGATACTGATTTTAACCAAGGCATGTGTAATGAATATGACCGAAGTACAGATTTTTTGTGTGTGGTGTTAGACATGTCCTTGTTTTTTACTTTACAGTGATAGGGAGAGAAGGAATAGTGAACATACCTGGTGGGGTTAAGTGAGATCAGAGGAGAAAAAGTCCACTGTTGATAGCAATCTATTCTTTGTAGCCAGCCGCTTCTGCAGTGGCTTTGCCTCCTAGCTTTGTGAGTCAAGCTGGTGAATGTGTACAGTCATTATTCTCCCGGTGTGGTTTAACAATGAAATCTACCCCTAAGGCAGCTGGCAATGTGGAAGCACACTCTTGTGGGTCCTTAAGTTTCAGTGCTGTTTATACAATTAAGGAAGGCTAAAAGCCCATCCTGCTCAAAAATCCATCCTGCTCATCTAATCTAGAAATCATTTGCTTAGTGTTAGTGACCAGCTGTATCATTTTTGTCTCTCAGTTGCAAATTGTTAGGCTTATAGTTTCTTCTTGTTACTTTGGATTTTTCCATGCATGTGTAAATGGAGATTTTTCTTTATATAATGAATAAACCTATATGATGCTTGATGCTTTTGGCTGTTTTTAAGTCTGGAGCTCTTTTCTGCTTTGGAAAAGCCTAAAGACTATTTTGGTTTTCATTTACCCTGTATGTCACTGTTTATTCACCACTTATATAATTAATATAATCATTTCTCTCTATTTCTTTATAAATACATTTATCATAAAGCACTTTCATCTATATTGCTTGCTCTAGAGCATGACCAATTTTGATAGTCTTTTACTACAATAGGCTGTATAATACCCATAATGTTTGTGCTGTCTACTCTCATATTTACTTAATCTATCTTCAAAGGGAGCATGGCTGATGCCTTTAAGTGAACCAATCGATTACACAACATTATGTTTAGCTTCCACAAGCAGAAATTTTGTTTTCTCCCTTAGGAGCCTTAATTCTGGAAATAGGCATTCCATCTAGATTTGGAATGTTCATTTATTAAATGTAAATATATTTTAGCTTGCATAATACATATTTAAAAGATAGATCTATAGAGTAACAGTAAAATGTATATGGCAATTTATTAGTGTCTATGATGATTTTAAATATAAGCACAATGAAACTGATCTAAACTACAGATATTACAGTAAATCATTCATGAAGAACCAGAGTTCAGATGCAAAACTGATGTTCTTAATCAATTAGTTAATATATTGTCTAAAAATCTAAAATATAATACCATATTATTGAAGCAACTTTGCTAAACACATCTTATACTCTTAACATATGAGAATATAGTGGGTTTCAGCGACATTATTATAATAACTTAGTATCTGTTGTTTTTTTTTTTTTTACTCTATTTTAGTTTCTTTCCTCATCTATCACTGGAAACAATGAACCAAGCATCTCCAAATAAGGAAAACTTACTATTTTTTTTCTCATTCATTTCCTTTTTATCCTGTTAGTTGTACCTAGAAATACAGCATTGTCATTTCCTCAGCTTCTTTTGTGTGCAGCCTTGTGGTGGTGTCTGAACATATAGATTTATAGATAAATTTTAAAACTTAATAAAAATTAGTCTTCATAATCTTTTAGTGAAGTGAAAGTGAAGTAGCTCAGTCGTGTCCGACTCTTTGTGATCACATGGACTGTAGCCTACCAGGCTCCTTCCTCCATGGGATACTCCAGGCAAGAATACTGGAGTGGGATGCTACTTCCTTCTCCAGGGGATCTTCCCAACCC
>NW_011495018.1:15363347-15368874 GCF_000754665.1 Bison bison bison | reverse complement strand
TCTGTCCATCACCAACTCCCAGAGCCTACTCAAACTCATGTCCATCACGTGGGTGGTGCCATCCAACCATCTCATCCTCTATTGTCCCCTTCTTCTCCTGCCTTCAGCCTTTCCCAGCATCAGGGACTTTTCCAACGAGTCGGTTCTTTGCATCAGGTGGCCAAAGTGTTGAAGTTTCAGCTTCAGCATCAGTCCTTCCAATGAGTATTCAGGACTGATTTTCTTCGGGATGGACTGGTTGTATCTCCTTGCAGTCCAAGGGACTGTCAAGAGTCTTCTCCAATACCACAGTTCAAAAGCATTAATACTTCGGTGCTCAGCTTTGTTTATGGTCCAACTCTCACATCCATCCATACATGACTACTGGAAAAACTATAGCTTTGACTAGACAGACCTTTGTTGGTAAAGTAATGTCTCTACTTTTTAATATGCTCTCTAGGTTGGATATAGCTTTTCTTCCAACCAGTAAGTGTTTTTTAATTTCTTGGCTACAGTCACCATGTGCAGTGATTTTGGAGCCCAAAAAAATAAAGTCTGTCACTGTTTCCATTGTTTCCCCATGTATTTACCATGAACCGATGGGACTGGATGCCATGATCTTAATTTTCTGAATGTTTAGTTTTAAGCCAACTTTTCCACTCTCCTCTTTCACTTTCATCAAAAGGCTCTTTAGGTCTTCACTTTCTGCCATAAGGGTGGTATCATCTGCATATCTGAGTTTATTGATATTTCTCCCAGAAATCTTGATTCCAACTTGTGCTTCATCCAGCCCAGTGTTTCTCATGATGTACTTTGCATATAAGTTAAATAAGCAGAGTGACAATATGCAGCCTTGATGTACTCCTTTCCCAATCTGAAACCAGTTTGTTGTTCCATGTCCAATTCTAACTGTTGCTTCTTGATCTGCATACAGATTTCTCAGGAGGCAGGTCAGGTGGTCTGGTATTCCCATCTCTTTTAAGAATTTTCCACAGTTTGTTGTTCCACAGTCAAAGGCTTTAGCGTAGTCAAAGGCTTTGGTATAGTAATATTATCACACTCAAAATAATGTTTACAGCTGATCATTTGAAAATGTTATTTTGGCTCTCATGCACTCCTTTTGATGAGGAATAGTTTGTTCATTTCATTGTGATCAGGTTTAGACCTTAGTAACATGTACATCTGATGGATGAGTGTTGTTTTAGAATTGTAAGAGAAATAGAGAAATGAACTCAAGGGCAAGAATGTAGTCTCTAATACAAAGAGCATTAAATTTGAAGTCAGAAGATTTAATTCCAGTTCCAGTTCTACTTTCTGATTAGTGACCTTGAGAAAGTAGCTTAAGCATTTCTGAGCTTCACATTCCTCATTTATAAAGCCAGAGGTAAGAAATACCTTGGTGCCTAGCACTCAGAGTCCTCATTGGCTTAAATAAGGTCTGCTACATTTAGATAGCAAACACAACATTGCTAGCTAAACATAAAGTATTCTAGCAGAGATTTACTGTCCAACATTTTCATTTATACATTTTTAATAATGATTTATTGATTATCCTTAATGTACAAGGAACACTGCTAGAGACCAGGGAAATAAAAGTAGATAATATAATACCCAGCCACTTCAAATTCTAGTGGGAAAAACATTGGAATGCATAATAAATATAATACTTGCATTTCAGTCATTGGCTTTAATGTTGATTGCTGAATGTTTCCTAAGAACAAGCAATACTTATATTAGTAAGATATATTATGAAAGTTTAAAAGAAAAGATCTAAAATGAAACAGAATTTAAAAACTAGATATAGATAAAATTATATGTGAAAATTTAGTATATGAAAAAAGTGGCAAATGCATCAGTGGGGAAAAGATAGGCTTCTCAGTAAGTGGCCGTGGGATAACTGAAGAGCTTTATAGAAAAAGGGAAAACAGAATCGGTTCCAAATTGAATAGAATTAAATTCAACAATGACCCAAAAATTTTTAAATGGAAACAAAGAGACCAACTGTAAAAATGGGCAAGAGATATAAACAGTTCATAGGAAAAGAAATGCAAAGAGCATAGGATATAGAAAACTATGTTCAAATTCACTCATAGTTATTAAAGTTAATTAAAATTCATTGAGAATACTTTCATTGTCAATAAGATTGTCAAAAATCTGAAAGGTTAGCAACATATTTGTAGTAGGCAGAATATTAGCCCTCAAAGATGTCTACATCCTAATCCCCAGAACTTTGCATGGGAAAAGGTACTTTGCAGGTGTGATTAGATTAAGTATTGTGAGACCTGGAGAGTATCCTGGATTATCCTGTTAGACTTAGTGTAATCACTAAGTCTATGATCATAAGTGTATGATCATAATCTCTCATTCTTTACCAATGAAGAGGAGGCAGGAGAGTCAGTCCCAGGAGAAGATGTGGTAATCAGGACAGAGGTCAGACTTCTGTGATCCTTGGCTTTGAAAACGGGAGGGGACCACAAACAAAGGAATGTGGGTTGCCTCTAGCAAGAGGAAACAGACTTCTCCTCTAGAGCCTCTGGAAGGAAAACACTTGCTGACACCTTCATCTTAGCCCAGGGAGAACGATTTTTTGACTTGTGATTTCTAGAACTATTAAGTAATGAATTTGTATTGCTTTAAATCTACTAAATTTGCAGTAATTTGTCACCACAGCAGTAGTCAAATAGTTCAGTTCTCTAAGAGAAAGGTTTTGAAAAGCAGGCACTCTCATATCTTGTTGTGAATGCAAATTGTATAACTGTTATGGAGAAAAATTTAACTGTGTTTACATATATGCTTGGGGCTTCCCTGGTGGCTCAGATGGTAAAGAATGACTGCAGTGCTGAAGACCCAGGTTCAGTCCCCGAGTTGAGAAGATCTACTGGAAAAGGAAATGGCAACCCACTTCAGTACTTTTGCCTAGAAAATCTCATGGACAGAGGAACCTGGTGGCCTGCAGTCCATGGGGTCGCAGAGTTGGACATGACTCACACTTTCACTTTCTTTACATATATGCTTACTGTTAGATCCTGCAGACCATCTCTATCATGGTGAAAAATATGAAAAGGTATGTAGAAGGCTATTGCAGTACTATTTGTAATAGTAAAAAAGACTGACAGCAACTCAAATATCTATCAATAGTAGACTGGTTGAATGAAGAGTGGTCAAATGTTGTATCATGTAGTTATTTTCTTAAATTTCTATATTTTGCTATGGAATGATTTCAGGTATATTGTTAAATGAAAGTGGCAAGGTGGACATTGAAAGTCAAAGTCGCTCAGTCTTCCCTTGGGCTCACCAGGGAAGACTAGGCAACTTCATTGACTTGACTGACATTGAAACTACAAATAAATCTACTTTTATTAATTATATTATTAGATATAATATGTAATTTTATGTTAAATTGTACTATAATATAAAAGCAAGAATCAGTATTGTTAGATATCAAGATTTTTTTAATTATCAAAGATTATAATTGTATAATATTGAGAAGTATAGAACAAAATACAATTATTGGAGGACAGTTACTCTACAATATTGTGTTGGCCTCTGCCACACATCAACACGAATCAGCCACAGGTATACATATGTCCTCTCCCTCCTGAATCCTTCTACCATTTCCCACCCCATCCCACCAGGAGACTAGTAAAACTTTGTGTTCATTTAGTTGGTTATATATTCAATAGACACTTACTGAGCACCTACTCTGTTAAACTTTGTTATCGGCACTGTGATTCAGCAGTTATTAAAACATTCAAAATTCTTACCCTCACACAACTTACATTCTAGTGGAGATAAAAATGGCAGACAATAAGTAAAAGATAAAAACTGAAAATTAACCATTAAACTTAGCATTGTTGACCATGACAAGAGCAAACACATTCCTATCACCAAGACACTCATAGTCTGCATAGATGGAAAGAGAAATTTCATAACCAAGTGCTATGTAGTGTGATATATCCTACCTACTTTTTAAGAAGCCTTCATAGAGCTTGCATTTTAGTAGGCACTTAATAGATAGTACTAAATGAATGTTTCCTTTATCTGTAAATGGACAAAAAGTATATTAATATTAATGTTGCAGTTATTTTGTACTCAATCATACTATCCAACTTCTGAAATATTTTTGTCTAGGATGATTACCCTAAGTAGGTAGAGCTTACTGAAGATAGACAAACTTAAATACTATTTGACATATCATTAGATAAGGAAGCATTTTTCTGAAAAGATGCATAAATTACAACTTATCTAGTTATCAAAGAGCACATTTACATTTTATAACCTCAAAATCATTTTAATCATAGATTTTATAACCTTAAAAATAACTTTAATCATAAATTTTAAGTATACTAATAACATTTAATTATGTAAGTGATATGTGTGAATAAGTATTCCGCCACATGTACCATTTAGATATATAACTCAAGATTTTACTGTAAGAAAAAAAAATTCAATTTGTTTTTCTCCTCTGGAGATTTTTTTTAACTACATAGTAGCATTACTTTATTAATGATAATAAAAGGAAAAAATTAAGATATTGAACTAAGAATTATCAAAAACTAGAAAAAAATTAGCAATGTTTCTAAAAGTTAATTTGCTTTTTACTTATCCCACTATAAGTACATACATTTGAAAAGCAATAATACATATAAAAGCAAGATATATTATTTATTTCCCTTCATGGATCACAGCTTTGTCATGGTGAAGGGGTTGCATAACTCAATGAAGCTATGAGCCATGCCATGCAAGGCCTTTCAAGATGGACAGGTCATAATGAAGAGTTCTGACAAAATGTGGTCCACTGGAGGAGGAAATGGCAAACCACTGCAGTATTCTTGCCTGGAGAACCCCAAGAACAGTATGAAAAGAAAAAAGATACGACACCAGAAGATGAGCCCCACAGGTTGGTAGGTGTCCAGTATGCTACTGGGGAAGAACAACGGGTAATTACTAATAGCTCTAGAAAGAATGAAGCGGCTGGGCCAAAGCAGAAATAATACTCAGTTGTGGATGTGTCTGGTGTCTGTGGATGTGTCTGATGCTGTAATAAACAGTATTGCATAGGAACCTGGAATATTAGCTTCATGAATCAAGGTAAATTGAATGTGGTCAAGCAGGAGATGAGAAGATTGAAGATTGGCAACTTAGGAATCAGTGGAAAAAAATGGACCAGAATGGGCAAATTTAATTTAGATGACCATTATATTGTGCCTGATGAACTATGGATGGAGGTTTGTGACATTGTACAGGGGACAGGGATCAAGACCATCCCCATGGAAAAGAAATGCAAAACAGCAAAATGGCTGTCTGGGGAGGCCTTACAAATACCTGTGAAAAGAAGAGAAGTGAAAAGCAAAGGAGAAAAGGAAAGATATAAGCATCTGAATGCAGAGTTCCAAAGAATAACAAGGAGAGAAAGAAAGCCTTCCTCAGCAATCAATACAAAGAAATAGAGGAAAACAACAGAATGGGAAAGACTAGAGATCTCTTCAAGAAAATTAGAGATACCGAAGGGAACATTTCATGCAAAGATGGGCTCAATAAAGGACAG
>NW_011495018.1:15339144-15362334 GCF_000754665.1 Bison bison bison | reverse complement strand
AAATCACTGCAGATGGTGATTGCAGCCATGAAATTAAAAGACGCTTACTCCTTGGAAGGAAAGTTATGACCAACCTAGATAGCACATTCAAAAGCAGAGACATTACTTTGCCAACAAAGGTCCATCTAGTCAAGGCTATGGTTTTTCCTGTGGTCATGTATAGATGTGAAAGTTGGACTGTGAAGAAAGCTGAGCGCCAAATAATTGATGCTTTTGAACTGTGGTGTTGGAGAAGACTTTTGAGAGTCCCTTGGACTGCAAGGAGATCCAACCAGTCCATTCTGAAGGAGATCAGTCCTGGGTGTTCATTGGAAGGACTGATGCTGAAGCTCACACTCCAATACTTTGGGCCACCTCCTGCGAAGAGTTGACTCATAGGAAAAGACCCTGATGCTGGGAGGGATTGGGGGCAGGAGGAGAAGGGGACGACAGAGGATGAGATGGCTGGCTGGCATCACCGACTCGATGGACATGAGTTTGAGTGAACTCCAGGAGTTGGTGATGGACAGGGAGGCCTGGCGTGCTGCAGTTCATGGGGTCACAAACAGTCGGACATGACTGAGTGACTGAACTGAACTGATATCTACTACTGTGGGTAAGAATCCCCTAGAAGAAATGGATTAGCCCTCCTAGTTAACAAAAGAATCTGAAATGCAGCTCTTGAATGAAACTTCCAAAAAGACAGAATAATCTTGGTTCGTTTTCAAGGCAAACCATTCAACATCTCAGTAATCCAAATCTATGTCCCAGCCACTGATATTGACGAAGCTGAAGTTGACTAGTTCTATGGAGAATTGCAATACCTTTTAGAACTAACATCAAAAAAAAAGATGTCCTTTTTATCATAGGGGACTGTAATGCAAAAGCGGAAAGTCAAGAGATACCTGGAACAGCAGGCAAATTTGGCTTTTGAGTACAAAATGAAGCAGGTGAAAGGCTAACAGAGTTTTGTCAAGAGAACATGCTGGTCATAGCAAACACCCTTTTCCAACAACCCAAGAGACAGCTCTACACTTGGACATCACCAGATGGTCAATACCGAAAATCAGATTTATTATGTTCTTTGCAGCTGAAGGTGGAGAAGCTCTTACCTGGAGCTGACTGTGGCTCAGATCATGAGCTCCCTACTGCAAAATCACAAAATGTATGGTGATTATTCTTTTCATTTCATTTCCTTTACTAATGAAATCCCACAGAAACAAAATATTTCCAGAACCTTGCTAAATTGAAAGATCCAGAGAGAGAACTGTTATGTATGAGTTTGGTCAAGGACGAGGGAGAAACCTGGGCAACTCCCTCCTTCCTCTTAATGCCTTGAGATCCTAGATGAGTTAGCTTACCAATGGCTCCATTTCTTCGTCTAGAAAATAGGCATACTAATGCTTGCCTTAATGATGTTGTGAGTGTGAAATGAAATAGACAGATGGTGCTTGTTGGTATATTCAGTGGCATATTATCATCAGTAATAAAAAATTTCAGGTTAACTTAATTATCAACCGTTGTATATTTCAATTGTCATAGGTTAAACATAAATATACTATAAAATAAATTGCTTCCCTACCTTTTTAAGTAGAATACATGTAACAGAATCAATTACTTTATGAGAATCTTTTTGTTGTATCAATATAAATAAACTATTTGCATTACAGTTTAAAAATACTTTACACAGTCTTCACAGCAGCCTGCTGAGTTAGCATTTCTACTCTCCCCATCTCAGAAATTTAAAACACGAGCTCAGGTACACCATTTTGGATGTTAGCCCTCATTATTCTGTACTGTTTATGCAGGTGCTGAAGTTTTGAGTAGTTACACTGAAATGTGTGCTGTATTAGGGAGATAGGTATTTTAAATAATTTTTTTTGTTGTTCTGACTTAACCTTTATCTTTAAACCGGGATTTCTTGACGTGGCAGTATCAACATGTTGGGCTGGTGATTCTTTTTTTTTTTTTTTTTTTTTTTGTAGGATGTTTAGCAGCATCCATCTGGGGCTTCCAGGTGGCTCTAGTGGTAAAGAACCTGCCTGCCAAAGCAGGAGACATGAGACATGGGTTCGATCCCTGGGTTGGAAAGATCTCCTGGAGACCTGGCAATCCACTCCAGTGCAGAGAAGCTGGGTTGCCTCCAGTCCATAGGGTTGCATCAAGTTGGACACAACTGAAGTGACTGAGCATGCACACATGCACCTTTCTACCCACTAGGTGCCAGCAGCACTCCTGTTAAAGTTGTGGCAACCGAAAACATCTCCCAGCAGTGTCAAGGGTCCCCTTGGAGGTAACCCGGGGACATTTGTGAGAACAGATGAGTGAGAGCAAATGAGAAACAGGGAGAACTACTGCTTTAAACTTTAGCACAGCAAATTAGCCAAGTTCTGATTAATGTGTTTTGCTTTTAGTAGCAAGTAAAGACAATGATTTTTAAGGTATTTTATAATATAATCACTAAATATTTAAGTAAATAGAACTTTATAATTGTGAACCTATGAAATTATTCTGACAAAAATTTACATAAATAAAAATGTGAATTTTAGTCAAAGGGAAATTACATATGTGTGTGTGTGTGTATATACATATATATGTATTTCTTTCTATATACCTCATTATATACGATTTACTCAGTTAATGCTTCCACAAAACATAGCTCATTACCCTATACTTCTTACCAAAAATTGCTAAATTTGTACTAAATATATTTGTGTTATTGGTTTTCATTGATTTTGTTTTTGACTTTACAAATATGAATTAAATTTGAGGAGGGAAGAAGTTTGTTTATTCATTTTTGCTCTAGTACATGTCATATCATCACAAAGATTTTTTTCTATAAGTGCAAGTAGCCTGTTATACAGAGTGAAGTAATCCAGAAAGAAAACCACCAATACAGTATACTAACGCATATATATGGAATTTAGAAAGTTGGTAATGATGACCCTATATGCGAGACAGCATAAGAGACACAGATGTATAGAACAGTGTTTTGGACTCTGTGGGAGAGGGCGAGGGTGGGATGATCTGAGAGAATAGCATTGAAACATGTATATTATCATATGTGAAACGAATTGCCAGTCCAGGTTTGATGCATGAGACAGGTGCTCAGGGCTGGTGCGCTTGGATGACCCAGAGGGATGGGATGGGGAGAGAGGTAGGAGGGGGGTTCAGGATGGGAACACATGTAGACCCATGGCTGATTCATGTGAATGTATGGCAAAAACCACTACAATATTGTAAAGTAATTAGCCTCCAATTAAATAAATTTTAAAAATAAATAAATAAAAGATATTGAATATTAGAAAAAACAAAAAACAGTATAAAATGAAAAAATATTTTAATATATTAAATTGTTATTGAATTTGTAATTATTCGTAAATAATTTTAACCACTCCTAAGTAATATGTCTAAAAGTCTTTAAAATGTTGAATAAAACAATTCGTAGTGTAATTAGATTACTCTGGGAAAGATTGAGGGCAGGAGGAGAAGGGGACGACAGAGGATGAGATGGTTGGATGGCATCATCGACTCAATGGACATGGGTTTGGGTGAACTCTGGGAGTTGGTGAGGACAGAGAGGACTGGCATACTGCAATTCATGGGGTCGCAAAGAGTCGGACATGACTGAGCAACTAAACTGAACTGAATTGATCAGGGTATATCATTTCTTACTATCCTATTATCCTTGAGTAAAATAAAGAAAAATATAAATGTTGGGTTATCATTAGTATAATTAAAGCATTGAGTTTTAAGTACCATTACTTTGAAACAAAACGTGTGTTTAATATATGTAGCATGACAATTTTTTATTGTTGTTGTTCAGTTGCTAAGTCATGTCCTGCTCTTTGTGTCCCCATGGACTGCAGCACACCAGGCTTCCCTGTCTTTCAGTATTTCCGAGTTTACTCAAACTCATGTCCCTAGAGTCAGTGATGCCATCTAACCATCTCATCATCTATCGCCCCCTTCTGCTCTCAATCTTTCCCAGCATGAGGGTCTTTTTCAGTGAGTCGGATTTTTGCATCAGGTAGCCAAAGGACTGGAGCTTCAGCTTCAGCATCAGTTCTTTCAATGAATATCCAGGGTTGATTTCCTTTAGGATAGACTGGTTTGATCTCCTTGCTGTCCAAGGGACTCTCAGGAGTCTTCTCCAACACTACAGTTTGAAATCATCAGTTCTTCGGCATTCAGTCTTCTTTATGGTCCATCTCTCACATCCTTTCATGACTACTGGAAAAACCATAGCTTTGACTACATGGACCTTTGTTGGCAAAATGATATCTCTGTTTTTAATACACTTTCTGGGTTTGTCATAGCTTTTCTTCCAAGGAGCAAACGTCTTTTAATTTCATTATTGCCGTTACCACCCACAATGATTTTAGAGCTGAAGAAGAAAGATAAAATCTGTCACTGTTTCTACTTTTTCCCCATCGATTTGCCATTAAGTGATGGGACTGGATACCATGACGTTAGTTTTTGGAATGTTGAGTTTTAAGCCAGCGTTTTCACTTCCCTCTTTCACCTTCATCAAGAGGCTCTTAAGTTCCTCTTCACTTTCTGCCATTAAAGTGGTATCATCTGCATATCTGAGATTGTTGATGTTTCTCCTGGAAATCTTGATTCCAGCCTGTGCTTCATCCAGCCTGGCATTTTGCATGATGTTCTCTGCACAGAAATTAAATAAGCAGGGTGGCAATATACAACCTTGACATACTCCTTTCCCAGTTTTGAACCAGTCCATTGTTCCATGTACGGTTCTAACTGTTGCTTCTTGACCTGCATACAGGTTTCTCAGAAGACAGATAAGGTATTCTGGTATTCTCATCTCTTTAAGACTTTTCCACAGTTTGTTGTGATCCACACAGTCAAAGGCTTTAGCATGGTCAATGAAGCAGAAGTAGATGTTTTGCTAGAATTCTCTTGCTTTCTCTGTGATCTGATGAATGTTGGCAATTTGATCTCTGGCTCCTCTGCCTTTTCTAAGTCCAGCTTGTATATCTGGAAGTTCTTGGTTTACATACTATTGAAGGCATTTTGAAGGATTTTGAGCATTACTCTGCTAAAATGTGAAATGAGCACAATTGTCCAGTAGTTTGAACATTCTTTGGCATTGCCTTTCTTTGGGATTAGCTGTGAGTAAAGGAAGGGCTTCCCTGTGGCTCAAACGGTAAAGAATCCACCTGGAATGCAGGAGACCCAGGTTCAATCCCTGGGTCTGGAAGATCCCCTGGAGAAGGGCATGCATGGCAAGCCACTCCAGTATTCTTGCCTGGAGAATCCCATGGACAGAAGAGCCTGGCAGACTACAGTTCACAGGGTCGCACAGAGTTGGACAGAACTGAAGCAACTTAGCACGCAGGCACAGATTACAAAAACAGAAAGAAAATAGTGGCCAAACTTTTGTTCTACTTGTCTGAAACGTTATCAAGTAGTAAGTAATGCCAGCAGTACATGAAAATGACCAGTAATTCAAGAATAGATTGGACACAGTAGAGTTTGTTGTATTTTTAACTACAGAAGATTGGTCAATAACTGTACTCAATTTGCCGTTGTTTCCCCGTGGAAAGCTCAGTTTGTTAGCTTTAGGAAAGGCTCAGTCAATGGATTCTTTTTTACTAAGAGAAATGATCCACGGGAAGTCCCCAGAGGAGTAAAGTCATGAGAAAACGCAGGCAGCCTTTCATGCTGAACGGCACAACCAGGAAAGTAAGTAAGACTCTGACCTATTTGAGGTAGCTTTTCAAAGACTGTGCGGTTGGAGCTCTTTTTAAAAAAATCAATTCACATTATCAAAAGAAAACTGGAAATGATCGTAAAAAGCTGTTTTTATTAGAAAAACTTTTCTTCTATTATAATAATACAGTATTTGAAGTGCTTGAAATTGGCCTCAAATAATATTAACATGTATTAAGGAAGACAATAATTACCTTTGTAAGTTTGTCTCTTTGTAGATATCCTTTGTTGTTTCCTAGTAGAACAGTGTGAGAGGTGGGAAAAGCACACATACTTGGGTGAGAGGAGCAAAATCCCTTATTTGTTAATAGTTTGTGACCTGATTTCAAAAGAAGGTTGCAGCACCTCATGATCCATACCTGTGTTAATAAGACACAAAAGCCATAAATAATTTCCCACCATTATATATTGCTTACAATTAAAGTCCCCATTTGGGCAAATGATATTGAAAAGCAATGTCCTTATTGACAGCATTAGGATTTTTTACCCATTATTATATTCTCCCCTATTTCCAAAAGAGGATTGAGGTGATTCACAGTGAACAGGACAGACAGAAGCAGTCTTTGTGGTTGATGGTGGTTGTTCGTGTGATTTGTTTATTTTTAGTAAATAGTGATTCATTAGAATAAGCTTTGGAGTCAAACAAGCTTGGTTATAAATTCCAGCTTTTTCTCTTGTTTGTCTTGGGTAGGTTAATTCAATTCTTTGAACTTCATTTCCTTCAACAAAAGAGGTGCATTAATGACTACCTAAGGATTGTTTCAGCAACTCTGGGAGATAATGAAGGATAGGAAAGCATAGTGTGCTGCATGCAGTCCATGGGGTCGCAAAGAGTCAGACACAACTTAGCCACTGAACAGCAACAAGGATTGTTGCAAATATTAAATGAACTAAGACAGGTGAAATATATAGTTTAATGCCTGGATCAAAATGCGGCTCACTCATGAACATGTCTTTCCCTCGACTTTCCCTTCCCTAAGAATAGAAGTTTCAAGGAAACTTGCCCAGAAGGACTTTTTTCTTCCTCTTTTATCAAAGCATTTTTTAAATTGACGTATACAGTGTTGTGTTAGCTTCAGGTGCACGGCACAGCAATTCAGACAGATACATATATATATTCCTTTTCAAATACTTTTAATTATTTGTATTTAATACTTAAATAATTAATATTTAATTAAAAGTATTAATTCTTTAATACTTTTAATTATTTTTATTATTTTTTAAGAATCCAAGATCACAATAATGAAAGAATATCCAAGTTACATATGGAAGAAATTGTCCATTGGCAACGTTCAGTTACTCATCAGACTTTTTTTTTTTTTGAACATCTACTCTGTATAATACACCTAGGTATGAACCATTGAGGACAGCATGTAGAGCTGTTGAAATGCTCCAGTCCTGACAGGAAGGACCTTCATGCTCCTTGGAAAAAGGAATGAAAAGAAACCTCAATTTTCTTCTTGCTTCCTGTCTTGAAAACTCTGAGTAGATGTGTCATTAAGCCTGGGAGCTATATTCCTCCTGACTCAGACTGCAGTGATATGACCTGTTCAATTTGGCAGATTAACCAGGATTTGTATGACCTCATCCATGATGGTTGGAAATGTATAGAGGAGACAGATTTATTGAATGCATAAAATCTAGTAGTTCCTAAGTAATAATGAAAAGTTCAATATTAAGGTTTCATTGATAAGATGGTCACTTAATATGAGAAGAATCAATGTACCGGTATGCTGCTGCTACTGCTGCTAAGTTGCTTCAGTCGTGTCCGACTCTGTGCGACCCCATAGATGGCAGCCCACCAGGCTCCCCCATCCCTGGGATTCTCCAGGCAAGAACACTGGAGTGGGTTGCCATTTCCTTCTCCAATGCATGAAAGTGAAAAGGGAAAGTGAAGTCGCTCAGTCGTGTCTGACTCTTGGGGACCCCGTGGACTGCAGCCTTCCAGGCTCCTCCATACATGGGATTTTCCAGGCAAGAGTACTGGAGTGGGGTGCCATTGCCTTCTCCGATGTACTGGTATAGAACTGATAACTGAAAAAAAAATCAAGACTTAAGGAATTGATACCTCTATGTAATTTCTCTTGATTATACCATGAGTTGGAGAGAAAGGGTACATTACATCCCATCTAAAGCCTCTCAAAAAATGCTATATAAATACTCTATAAAAGTACAATAATTAAAATTTGCTCTATACTTAAATAAAAACAATAATATTTTATATTGACAAATTCTAACTATGGACAAGAATTAACTACAAATAGTTAAAGGTGAAAATATTCTCTAACAGGTTTCCTTTTTCATTTCTTCAATGGCTTAGAAAATGACAGATTATAATTTTTAAATTGTGCTTAAATATCTTTACCTACTTTTGTTTAAATTATTGAACTATCAACTTAAAAATTAGGTCTGTAGAAAAACTAATACTTAAAATATAAAAATATTATATTAAAATATACTCTCTGCTTCTTTTCACAGCATAGGTATAATGTGAATAACATCTGAAATTGTGAAAGTTTAAATGAATAATCCATACAGGTTATCATAAGAATTACAATGCAATAAAAATAATGTACTGAAGTTCTTTTTTTTTTAAGTTGGGGTATAGTTGCTTTACAATGTTGTGTTAGTTTCTGCTACACAATGAAGTGAATCGACTGTATGTGTATCCCTCCCGCTTGGACCTCCTTTCACACATCCCCCACCCCGCCCGTCAAGGTCGCCTCGGAGCACTGGCCTGAGCTCCCTGCAGGCTCCCACTAGCTATCTCTTTTGCACGTAGTTGTGTATATATGTGAAATTCTTATCAATAAGGTTTTCTTACGTTTCACATAAACATTTTAATCCTATTACTGTATATAATTTGTATCAAAGGTTAGGAGTTATTAATATATTTACTAATGCGTTTATTTATCACTCAAGAATAGTTATTGAGGAACTATCATAGGTCTAGCATTTTGCTAAGACTTTATATGAAAAGATTAATGAAACTTAGGCCTTGGCCCTGAGGCCCTAAGAGTCTGTTGAGGGAGAGACAAGAAGCTTGACTTGTAAAATAACAATAAAAGGTACATATTCTCTAGGAACAGAGAGAAAAGAGGAACAGATAGGATCAGAGAGGAAGTGGAGTAATTGTTTCAATAAAGGGGCAATATTTGAGCAGGATCTTGGTGGGGGGAAGAGGGGGCAAGTAAGAGTTCCCCTAAAGAAGAGAGGGCCTTCCCAAAACCTGGTCAAGAGAGAGCACAGTATGGTCGGCCAAGCAGCAACATGGTCCAAGAGAAATGGTGAGAGCCAAAGGAGAAGAGCAGTGGATGGTCACAGAATCTGAATTCTGTAGGTCCCGGAGAACTGGAGAAGATTTTAACGCACAATACATCTGTATTCTGGATAAATCCTCCTGGTGGTATTATGGGAAATAAATTAGAAGAAAAAGATTGAAGACAGAGAAAGATATTAGGAAGCTACTAAGTCAGAAAAGAAATAGGAATACATGCTTGCTAAGTCGCTTCAGTCGTGTCCAACTCTTTGCAACTCCATGGACTGTAGCCGGCCAGGCTCCTCTGTCCATGGGATTCTCCAGGCAAGATTACTGCAGTGGGTTGCCATTTCCTCCTCCAGGGTATCTTCCCAACCCAGAGATCAAACCAGTGTCTCTTATGTCTCTCTTGCATTGGCAGGCAGACTCTTTACCACTAGCGCCACTTGGAAAGCCAAGAGTTAAATAAGGCTATTCAGTTCATTCATTTATTTAACAAATATCTGATTTCCCACTGTATATCAGGTACTGTTCTAGGCACTAGAGATTCAGCATTGAAAAAAACACACAAAATTCCTATGCAGGGAAAGTTTCAGGCATCCTTTCCCAACTGTGTTGCTCATCCAGGACAAGCGTGATTTCTAAGTAAACCTTTGTTTTGTGTTGTGGGTTTAATAAATTGAGAAAGTGTGTGCATGTTTGGTGTATGTGTTATATGTATATGTAGATAGATAATATATGCATGCATATATACACATCCATATATATATATACATGTATACATAAGTATGTATATTTTAAAAATCTTGTATAGCATGAAGATACTTTTAGAAAATATTGCATTAAATATTGTTTTAACAGGTATTAAATGCCTGTTATATAACATTCGTACTCAAAATTCAGGGCTTCCCTGGTGGCTCAGATGGTAAAGAATCTGCCTGCAATGCAGGAGACCTCGGTTTGATTCCTGGGTCGGGAAGATCCCCTGTAAAAGGGAATGGCCACCCACTCCAGTATTCTTGCCTGGAGAATTCCATGGACAGAGGAGCCTGGCAGGCTCCATGGGTTCGCAAAGAGTCGAACATGGCTGAGCGACTAACATTAAAACTTTTCACTCAAAAGGTACTAAAGAAGATATAGCGAAAATGAAATTTAAACCACTCTTCCACTTTGACTATAATTTAACTATTCAACCTCTGATGTGCAGTTAGTCTTTTTTCAACCTTTAGCTCTTTCAGCAGTCTTACAGTGAATATTCTTGTCCATCTCTTCTTATTAACTTCCCCTCACTTACCCCAGCCTGGATCCTAAAGCATCATCCAATTCTTTCGTTCCCTTGTTTTATTGTCAGTCCCTACTCCAACCCCACAGTAGCATGTTAGCTCCAAAAGGCAGAGGTGTTTCTTTGATTTTTTCTCTTTTGTACTCTTGTTGTTTCTGTTCAGTTGCTAAGTTCTGTCTGACTCTTTGTGATCCCATAAACTGTAGCACATCAGGCTCCTCTGTCCTCCTCCACTATATCCCAGAGTTTGCTCAAATTCATATCTTTTGAGATGGTGATGCTATCTAATCATTTCATCCTCTGGTGCCCCCTTCTTTTGCCATCAGTCTTTCCCAACATCAGGGTCTTTGCCCGTGAGTTGGCTCTTCACATCACGTGGTCAGAGTATTGCACTTCAGCTTCAGCATCAGTCCTTCCAATGAATATTCAGGGTTGATTTCCTCTAAGGTTGACTTGACTGGTTTGAGCAACAAAGATTCATTTCTGCAACAAAGCAAAAAATCTCCTGCAACAGCAAGGAGAGATGCTGTTTTGCTAGCTCAATTTAATCTTTGTTGCAGAAATGAATTTTGTACATGTATGACTATGTCTAGGAAGATATGGTAGAAGTAGAATTACTAGTTTAAGAGGACCGTGCATTTATAATTTGACAAATATTGCCAAAGTGACCTTTATAGAACAAGATATCTTAACCTTGGTGCTATAGTCATTTTCAACCTGATAATTCTTTACTCTGGAGTACTGTGTGCTGTACACTATCAATATCACTGTCCTCTACCCACTCAGTTCAGTTCAGTCGCTCAGTCGTGTCTGCCTGTTTGCAACCCCATGAATTGCAGCACACCAGGCCTTCCTGTCCATCACCAACTGCTGGAGTTCACACGAACTCATGCCCATCGAGTTGGTGATGCCATCCAGGCATCTTATCCTCTGTCATCCCCTTCCATCCTGCCCCCAATCCCTCCCAGCGTCAGGGTCTTTTCCAGTGAGTCAACTCTTCGCATGAGGTGGCCAAAGTATTGGAGTTTCAGCTTTAGCATCAGTCCTTCCAATGAACACCCAGCACTGATCTCCTTTAGGATGGACTGGTTGGATCTCCTTGTAGTCCAAGGGACTCTCAAGAGTCTTCTCCAACACCACAGTTCCAAAGCATCAATTCTTTGGCGCTCAGCTTTCTTCACAGTCCAACTCTCACATCCATACATGACCACTGGAAAAACCATAGCCTTGACTAGATGGACCTTTGTTGGCAAAGTAATGTCTCTGCTTTTGAATATGCTATGTAGGTTGGTCATAACTTTCCTTCCAAGGAGTAAGCGTCTTTTAATTTCATGGGCAGTCACCATCTGCAGTGATTTTGGAGCCCCCCCAAAAATAAAGTCTGACACTGTTTCCACTGTTTCCCCATCTATTTGCCATGAAATCATGGGACCGGATGCCATGATCTTAGTTTTCTGAATGTTGAGCTTTAAGCCAACTTTTTCACTCTCCTCTTTCACTTTCATCAATAGGCTTTTTAGTTCTTCTTCACTTTCTGCCATAAGGGTGGTGTCATCTGCATATCTGAGGTTATTGATATTTCTCCCGGCAATCTTGATTCCAGCTTGTGCTTCTTCCAGCCCAGCGTTTCTCATGATGTACTCTGCATATAAGTTAAATAAGCAGGGTGACAATATACAGCCTTGATGTACTCCCTTTCCTATTTGGAACCTGTCTGTTGTTCCATGTTAAGTTCTAACTGTTTCTTCCTGACCTGCATACAGGTTTCTCAAGAGGCAGGTCGGGTGGTCTGGTATTCCCATCTCTTTCAGAATTTTCCACAGTTGATTGTGATCCACACAGTCAAAGGCTTTGGCATAGTCAATAAAGCAGAAATAGATGTTTTTCTGGAACTCACTTGCTTTTTCCATGATCCAGTGGATGTTGGCAATTTGATCTCTGGTTCCTCTTCCTTTTCTAAAACCAGCTTGAACAGCTGGAAGTTCATGGTTCACGTACTGCTGAAGCCTGGCTTGGAGAATTTTAAGCATTACGTTACTAGCGTGTGAGATGAGTGCAACTGTGCGGTAGTTTGAGCATTCTTTCGCATTGCCTTTCTTTGGGATTGGAATGAAAACTTATTCCCATGTGATAACAAATTGTAATGTCTCCAGACTTCACAAGTGTTCCCTTGTTAAGAAATACTTCTACAGATGTTATGCTATCTTAGATTCCCACCCAAATCATGACAATTCCTGTTTGCCACAACCTTGTCAATACTCTATCAAGTTTTAGCAAACATTTTGCTGTTGGAAATCTGATGATGGAAACTATTATCTCATGGTTTTAATTTACATATGAAGTCATATATAAATTTTATTAAAAGCATTTTAATACAACTTTGGTATGATGAATCCCTGTCATTGTCTCTGTAGGGATGAAGCTAAGGTTGTTTTTCCATTGTAGAGGTAAAGGGATAAAGTGACTGTATGAAATCTGGAATCATCTGGAAAAAAATGCTATGTGCCTTTGTTAAAATATCTAGGTTTTACAAATCCTTTCTTACCTGCATACTGTTATGACTTCACGGACTGAATCTTCTCTATAAATTTGTAGTACACGTGTCCTAACTGAGCAAGTCTCTGATAGACTCGTTCATCCATTTGATTCATTTGAGAGTAGGTCTTAATTAATGAACAAATTTTGAATTCAAAAGACTTAGATTTAAATGCAGGTTCTCCTAATTGCTCGTTGTGCTTCCCTGGGGAAGTCACATAAACTCTGAACTGCAATTTACTCACATAAAATTGGTGGACAATAACATTTGCTCTCTTTACATCACTGAGTTATTGTAAGAATTCAGTTTTCAAAGTGTGAAGCCTTTCACAGTTGCAAGAGCTTCAGTTCAGTTCACTTGCTCAGTTGTGTCCGACTCTTTGCGACCCTATGAATCTCAGCATGCCAGGCCTCCCTGTCCATCACCAACTCCTGGAGTTCACTCAAACTCATGTCCATTGAGTCAGTGATGCCATCCAGCCATCTCATCCTCTGTTGTCCCCTTCTCCTCCTGCCCCCAATCCCTCCCAGCATCAGGGTCTTTTCCAATGAGTCAACTCTTTGCATGAGGTGGCCAAAGTATTGGAGTTTCAGCTTTAGCATCAGTCCTTCCAATGAACACCCAGCACTGATCTCCTTTAGGATGGACTGGTTGGATCTCCTTGTAGTCCAAGGGACTCTCAAGAGTCTCCTCCAACACCACAGTTCCAAAGCATCAATTCTTTGGTGCTCAGCCTTCTTCACAGTCCAACTCTCACATCCATACATGACCACTGGAAAAACCATAGCCTTGACTAGATGGACCTTTGTTGGCAAAGTAATGTCTCTGCTTTTGAATATGCTATGTAGGTTGGTCATAACTTTCCTTCCAAGGAGTAAGCGTCTTTTAATTTCATGGCTGCAATCACCATCTGCAATGATTTTGGAGCCCCCAAAAATACAGTGTGCCACTGTTTGCACTGCTTCCCCATCTATTTCCCATGAAGTGATAGGACCAGGTGCCTTCATCTTAGTTTTCTGAATGCAAGAGCTTAGGATAATTATATGAAGGTTTTATGACCACTGCTTTATCTTATGACTCATAGTGTCCCAAGAGTTTATCTCTTCTCAGTACTTTAGTAATCCCTTCAAACTATTCTCATTTATTTATTCAACATTGACGTTTTGTACCCTTACTGTACCTTTCCTCTAACTCTGTAATCTTTAAATCATTGCAATACAGTTTTCCTGCTAACTGAGCAAATATCTTGTAGACTCATTCATTCATTCATTCATTCAATATTTTGATACATTAAACACGATTATCTTTCCCTAAACTGGCTTTCCTTTCCAACAGCTCCACTTTTATTTATGCCATTGTTAATCTAGCCTTGAGAGTAGGAGCTTTGCAGTCGTCTACCTTGCTTGTACCCCCTGTCCTGTAGCTCCTGTGTGCCTTGACCAAACTTAGATAGAGTACCACCTTTTTCAGGCTTCCCTAGTGTCTTAGTGGTAAAGAATCCTCCTGCCAATTCAGGAGATGTGGGTTTGATCCCTGGTTTGGGAAGATCGCCTGGAGAAGGAAATGGCTTCCTGCTCCAGAATGCCTGGGAAATCCCATGGACGTAGGAGCCCAGCAGGTATGGTCCATGGGGTCACAAAAAGAGTTGGACCTGACATAGTGACTAAAAACAACAAAAACAAAAAGCTACCTTTTCCAGTTCCTTCCCTCTAACTGTAAATTCCTGTTGGCTGCCACCGGAAATCCAAAGTATTTCTGTTAACATTAGTCATTACCCCCACCAATTCCGTCTTCTAACTACTTTTCCTTTCTTTGTGCCAAGCTCATTCCTGCCTCTGTAGGGTTTTGTTCATAATATTCTCTGCCCTAGAATTTTCTCTGTTCTTTCACCTATCAACCAGCACCATCTTTCAAGACCTATGTCATTCCCACTGCTCTATGTTCTCCGTTTCTCTATAGTTCAGCTTATCTGATCTCTTTATCTCTTAATTCATTCTTCTTGGCCAGTTTCCCTTAATGTTTCATAGAGGATTTGAGCCCTGGCTGCACATCAGAATCACCTCAGGAAGGTTCTGTTAGTTATTGTGATACCTAATCCATCCCCAGGACCACTCTTTTAGACTCTAGTTCTGGATGGAGCTTAGTGATTCTAGTTTTGACACAGTGGTTTGAACATTCTCATGGATATATTAAGCACTTCATTTTTCTTTGCTAACCAAGGATTTATAAGTATCTTGGTGTTGAGAACGATAACTTCTTATGGTCAATAATTGATCATTTGACTGATAGTTTGAATATTCTTTTCCTTAATCATTTTTATTTTCTTATTTATTTTCTTTCTCATTTCATATTTATTTTCTGCAAGCCTTTTATTTTTTTTGCATCCTACCTCTCCCAATTTCTAGCTCCATGACTTAGTTTAAATTACCTATTCTCTGTTAGCTTTATATATCTCCATAGGTATAATGAGAATGATAGCATCTATATTTGTAAATATGATGAGAGGTAGAACTAAGATGTATAAATCATCTATCACAGCTAAACAGCTGATAAATAGTGAATGCTTCTATTAATATTAATATTATATATCCTCTCTGCTCTTCTGGAGATGCTGGGATCCCCGTTTCCTTCTTGCTTTAGGAGTCATTAGTTTCTGACATGGTAGATTTGCTTGGAATTAAGAAGACTGAAGATCTAGGCCCTATCATATCACTGCAGTTTTTATATCTTTTAAATCTGATTACATTTTCTTATTTTAAGAAGCAAATGAGTGTCCCATTTCTGACCATCCATTCATTGACTATTCCCTTGCTATAAGAGAATATGCAACATTATAGATTTTTCTTGCCAGCAGCAATTCTAAGCCATGAATATTGTAAATTTACGCATCCTAGTCTCTTCTCCTGACAATGTCAAGTGGCTGTTTCTTCCCTCTAACTGCACTTCAAAAGACTTTTATTTGTTAATTTAGCTCACTTTTATTTTACAGTTTATAGGTATTCCATTTAATTTTTAAATCAAGAGAATAATAATTTATTCTATTAAATTTAGACCCGTAGTATTTATCATATTCTTGTGAGAATTGCAAGAAAATATAAAGTACTTTGTTTCCCACAGGGGAAAAAAAGTTGCTACTTAAATTACATTTGCTAATTAAGTTCTATCTTAAATGAGTTGTTTTCATGTTTTTCATTGCTTACTGATGAAAAAATGGAAATCTTATTTTTAAATACAAAGTGTAGACATATGGCAGAGTGATATTAGTTAGTGACTTTTCTCTGATAATTTAGGGGAAAATAATAACAAAGGAATTAACCAAAGATAGGAGAAAATGCTCAGAGCAACTAAATGAAGGATATCACTTCTTCAACCATGGATATTTACACTGGTTTTTCAGGTTCAAAGTTGAAGTAATATATGGAGGCCATCTGCTTCTACACTAGAGCTAGAAACTGTACAGGTGACTTTGGAGTGCCTGTTACTCGATGCTGGGCTAGTCACATAAAAAGCAAAACCTAAAGAAACAGCACCACTAAACAGTGCACATTTTCAGTTCCCAAAGTAGCTGAAATTTACACAGATGTCAGCAACACTGAGGGCTCAGAATTAAAATGAAAGTGCTTGAAAAATTTTGTGAATGACCCTTCTTACAGTAGATTTACGGTGTTAGACAAATGTATGTTTGATTCTCATCTCCTCTGTTACATGAATATATTGGTACTCACGTCATCAGATTGCTGGAAGGATTGAATTAGCATGAGGCCAGCCACATAGTTGCTCACTATGGTGATGGAACATGCTGTTTTGAGAAGATGCTATGGTGAGGAGTAGCCCCGACTGCAGTCATTCTCAAGAGGTTTCATTATTTTACTTGTGTGTTATTGTGGGCTTCGAGTGAGATTCAAGAGAGAAAAAAAAGTGTTCCTTGGTTAGATCAGTCTTGTATATCGCCGACTTCAAAGTTAGCCACATCCGGTTTTATATTCCAGATCTATCACCTGATAACTGGCTGATTGGGGCCAAATTACTTAAACTTCTCTGAACTCAGTTTCCTTATTAATAAAATAAAAATAAATAGTGGCCTTATAGGATGGTCCTGAGGATTTAAGGAGACTATCCACATAAACGGCTTTCCAGTGCCTGATACAAATTATTAGATTCAATGAGTAGTTGCTCTTATTACTCATATTCTTGCTACTAAATACAGTGTCTGCATGTCTTTAAACAATATGAAAAAGTCAAACACCTATTGCCCAGAGTGGATTGACTTTGAAACTAATGAATGTTAAGCCTAAAGGCTCCTTATTTGCACAGGCCTCTTCCAAAGATTCATGCTTACTGCTATCTTCTCAATTTTATATTCTTTTTCTTAAAGAATGCCTCCTAAACGCCAAGGCTCCAGTGAAACCTGGATCTAGGTTTTGCTGCCCTGAAGGTTTCGTTGTTTTTCTTGCTTTATAACTGAAACATTTGAAGGAAACTCTTTCTAAGGAAGTCCAAAAGTTGATCCCATCTAATGAACACCTTGATTGATATTAAGTTCCTATTTTAAACCCAAATACCATAAATTTTGTGTTGTATGTTCAACTTCAAAATGATGCTGCAAGTAAAAACGGCATGTTAAGCAGTGGAAATTAGAGGTAACTTGAGTTGGCAGTAAAACTCAAAAGAAATGTCATCAGTGCTATGAAGTAGTCCTGTTTTTGTTTTTTTATCTGTGCTACGTGTGTTTTTAGTCACACGTGCCCTTTTAAAGTTTTTGGTTTTGTTTTATTTTCTGGCTGTCCTGGGCCTTTGTTGCTTTGTGTGGGCTTTCTCTAGTTGCAGTGAGTGGGGGAACTCTTCGCTACAGTTTTGGGCTTCTCATTTCAGAGCACAGGCTCTAGACTCAGTAGTTGAGGGCTCTGTAGTCGCAGCTCACAGAATCTAGAATGAGAGCTCAGTAGTTCTGGTACACAGGCTTCGTCGCTCCACAGCATATGCAATCTTCCTGGACCAGGAATCAAACCCATGTCCCCTGCCCTGGAAGACGGATTCCTATCCACCGCCCTAACAGGGAAGTCCCTGTCTAATTTTCTATACTTGGTGTTTCCTAAGCTGTTTTTCCTTAAAGAAGGGAAAATAGTTTTAACTGGTCAATGAGGAAGTTAACCGATTAAACTTGTTCAAAACCAATATCAGTCGCTCTTCAACTTAAAGTGTATCAAAAGCATCAGTTCAGTTCAGTCGCTCAGTCGTGTCCGACTCTTTGCGACCCCATGGACTGCAGCACGCCAGGCCTCCCTGTCCATCACCAACTCCCGGAGTTCACTCAGACTCACATCCATTGAGTCAGTGATGCCATCCAGCCATCTCATCCTCTGTCGTCCCCTTCTCCTCCTGCCCCTAGTCCCTCCCAGCATCAGTCTTTTCCAATGAGTCAACTCTTCAAAAGCATACTGAGGCACATATCTTCCAACAAATTATAAATTAAATGTCTGTTACTTACACATGCAGTAATGGAAACTGAGAAAGTTATATATTTGAAATCAATGAAACAAACTCTGGTATTACAAAAATAAGCCACAGTCCACAGAAAGTATATTCTTCTTTTAGATAGTTAGCTTCAAAACTGGAGAAAATATTGCTTTAAAGTTTTTCTGGTGATATCAGTTTGAATAAAGTCTTAATAAAATTACTGTAAATGCCTTATAATGTATATTGTTAATCTTGGTCTTTAAAAGAATTTATTGATAGACTTTCTTTCAGTAGGTATAACATATGAAAAATCCAATGTAAAGCAGTTCAGAAAAATACACTTGATTTATAAGTCAGGTTTTTAAAAAATGTATACCCCCAACTTTAAAAAGAGCATAACTACTTGAGGGTAAATAAAATATATTAAAAATGTTTGACCTAAAAAATACAAAATTTTAATCTTAATAAATAGGTGACACGAATTTTCAGGAAGCCAGATCTTACAGAAATTAAAGCACGTTTAGTAACAGAAAAGATTATTATTATCTATCAATATGTTTCCTTACATTGTGATACAAAACATCATTCCCATTTTAAAAAGAAAGAACTGTACGAATAACCAGGATTAGATAATTTCCCCAAGGTTATTGTTGCAACCAGAACAAGCAGTCTTCGGATTCTTGCTTCCAGTCTGTTTCTTAATCTTGTTAGTTCACATCATCTCTCAGCATTTTTAGAAAATGCCCTTTTTTATTATGTTTTCAGCAGATTGCGAATCTAATATACCAGCTTTCCTCTTTTCTATGCTTTCCTTCCTTGAGAACAGTTTCAGGAAAGAACTCAGTTATGGTTTTCCATCTCTTCCAAATCGTTAAAAATATAAAAGATCATAGATGTAGTAAATCAGTTTAGAAGCTCAATGACTTGATTGGGATGCTCAATTTTAGTATAATAGCCTAATCTGAAATGTTATCCGAAATGCTTACTCCTTCACAATTCTTTTCTGCACTACAAAAATTGTTCATAACAAGAACAATCTTGGAGAAAAAAAAAAAAACTAAGACGAAATGTTTCAGACAGCTTAATGGGGCTGCCACTGTACTAGATAACCATTGTTTAGAGGAGTCTTGGATTAGCTGAAGCCTAGTATAGACTGAACATATTGAAAAATGTCTTAAGTTGCACTTTAAAAGTCAGGATAGACAGTCCTCATAAGAAATAAAAGCTCCTTTGACCATTATAGGTGTTCTATGGCTAGAGATGAAGTGCCATACACACAGAACAGAGCTTGCAATTTGTGAAATTGGATTCCAAGGAGAAAAAGAAGGTTAAAAAATTTTTTGTAAAAATTCTTCTTTCCTAAGAACAGAAATTTCAAAATTACTGAATGCAATATTCATAGAGACAATTTTATTCTATACCTGGTGCTTATAAGTAGGAGTTAGAGAAATATCATATTGTTCAATATTTTGCCAACTAATTACAAAAGTCTCCCTAACTGAATTTAACTAAATTGCTCCCCTACAAAAATCTGAACCTTTTAAAGTATCTTAACTCCTTGACATGGTCCATTTGAAGAAGCAATTTATTAGTCTAATGGTTAATACCTGTTAGATGAAGCTGAGAAACGAAAAGATTTTAATTGAAAGTGAAATGCAGTTATTCAGGCTTTTTTTTTTTTTCTGGTTTCATAAAAGATTGATATACACATATACACATGCACAATGTCCTTTTCCCTGGACAATTTTCATACATTTTCCCTATGAGCTAAAAGCCATAAGTAACCCCACAGATATTTTTTTGCAAGTGAAATTGCTTTTCATTTGGCAAAAACTAAACCTGTGATTCATAGCAGCTTAGAGCACTCAAGGCCAAAGAGTACATCTTGCTTGCTTTGACTGACATTTTTGCAGGCTAAATCAGACCTGCATGATTCAGCTGCATCGAGATTCATTATGCTAGGAGGGGAGAGATTTGGGGGTGGTGTAAATGAGCATAAAGGGAAATTGTCTTGGAAATTATAACTAGATAAAAATCAACCACAGCCAATAGATAGTTTCAACTGGTATTTGACTGGGGACACAGCATTTTCCTGCCATCCCCTTTATACAAAGAACTAGCAAAGAACATTTGGGAAGATTTAGTAAAGAAAACTATTGCTGGTAGGCAGGGAAAGAGGGACCCTCCTTGGCTGAGAAGTGACATCAAAGTAGGGAGCAAGAGCAGGGTCAGTGTCTCTTTTTTTAAAGTTTTCAGCTCAGGCAATGAAAGGAAATCAAGTGCGTATTTTCTACAAAAGGAAAGGTGGAGAAAAAGCCACCACCAGAACATTTACCCTACATGCCCACCATTAGCAATTCATTTCTTTTAGATTTCTTCATCAGGTTTGTTCATCAGTTCCCTTGAAAACTCATATTCCCAGAAGAGGTTAATTTCTTCCTGCATCAGGTAGGGCTTGTACAAGGAGAACACAAGAAAATTGCTTTGGGAGGATTAGGTTTCAGAAGAGTGGGGTGTTTTAGGAAGATTACTAGATGACAGTCTCACCAGCACCTCCTTTTTTTCCTTAACATTTGCTTTATTTTCTCACAACTGGTACATAACCTCGTCACAGTGGATAACGTTCTGGACCAACTGTTGTTGGGCCCTAAGATGTTACGGAAAAGCCTGAGTGAACTTTTTGGCCAACCTATTACATAATCTACAATGCAAAATACAAATAATCATTTTGTTCAAAAATTATTAAAAATTTCAAGATGGAGAATTTTAAGAATTTCAGCAGAGCATTTTTGCAAGCTTGGGGCCATTCTAAGTGTAGGGTTTTGTGTAGCTGCATAGGCCACATGCCCATGAAGTTAGCCTTCATTTTAGTCATTAAAGTGGTAGACACGCTTCCTGGGTTGATTGAAGTATTTCATTAAAGATATCGAAACATTTTGACTTATGAATTCTTAACACTGACACCAAAAATTCAAACCCAAATTCAAACCCTTCTTTATAGGTTAATGTGGGACTTTAGAAATCACTAAATCCAATATTTTTCCATCCAAATGATCTATTTTATCTTCCTATCCATCTTTCCACATCTGCCTGACCTGTGCGAATACACAGGATTCATGAGTTCCTGTCTTAGTATTGCAGGTTCGGACCTCTTGTCATCATTAAACCTGACGCTCAAAATCCCTGTCCGCATTTGTCATTCCTAGCTCTTAGCCAGTCAGGTGCAAAAAGCTAAGAATTGCTCCCTCTAGGCTCCTTAAGCCGAGACTCATCCTAGAATAATCAGCCATTTTCCCAGCCCCAGGTTTGAGGTTAGCATACATAGTCATGGATCATACGTAGCCATGCCAAATCCTTGAATTAAATTAACTAGAGCTAGGAGTTCCTAGGGTGAGGATCTCTGAGATCCTAGTTAATAGGAAAATTAAGCCTTCAAGAGTCTTGGTCACCTAAGCTATAAAAAGCACCTCTGGGTGGAATAGGTTTCACATTCCTGTTTAAAATTGAGTTAACTGCTGTGTAAGCCGATACCCATTTCCTTTCTAGCCTATTTTGACTTTAGTCTGACAGTAACATGCTTTTTGATTCCTCTATTAAATTCTCAATTCATCTTTGGTTTATATGTCACTATAATTAATACTATATTAATCCCACAACTGACAGAATGCCCTAGGACTTTTCTTAATTTCTTTTTTAAGATTAGGTGATGGGTTTGACCAAGGATCAAACCCATGCCCCCTGAGGTGGAAGTGCAGAGTCGTAACTACTGGACTGCCAGGGAACTCCCTTTAAAAAAAAAAAGCTGATAACACATCTGACCTTCTGATCTTTCACACAGTTCTGTTCAGAGTGAAAAAGGTCATTCTTTTGATTTGAGGCTATCTTTTCTTTCTCCCAGCTCTATCCCACAGGCATCAAGAAAAGTTAAATGAAATAATGGCCTTTTTTTATAATGCTGATGAATAGTCATAAGACATTAGCTGAGAAATGAATAGCATTGAGTTTTTGAACAGTTAACTGTTAATTTTTAATGTTATGCTTAGAATGTAATGGTAAACCCTGCCCTTGATCAGAGTTGACCATTTGATAATAATGAGCAGTTGCTAAACAATCTTATATTTTAAGTAGATTAACAATGGCTTCAAATTCTCTGATACTCATTTTATCAAAAGGTGGGATCTAAAAGTAGGTTTCCTCCTCTTGAATCTGGGTGTGTCCTGTGACTATTGGACCAACAGATATAGTAAAAATGAAGCTTTCCAGTTTGGGAGTTCATACTCTTTAGAGGCTGGAAGCTTCCACATCCTGTGTCTTGGAATATTCACTCTTGAAAACAAGCTGTCATAATGTATGGTAGCACATACATTCCAGTGTATGGACAGAGCCATATGGGAAGGAACTAAGGCCTCACTGATAATCCTTGCTGAGTTGACAGCTGAATGACAAAAGCACTTTTCTAGGCACATGAGTCACTCTGGCAGAGATCCTCAAGAGATAAGCTACCCCTTCCACTTCAGTTGAGTTCAGTTCAGTCGCTCAGTCATGTCCGACTGTTTGCAACCACATGAATCGCAGCATGCCAGGCCTCCCTGTCCATCACCAACTCCCAGAGTTCACCCAAACTCATGTGCATCAAGTCAGTGATGCCATCCAGCCACCTCATCCTCTATCGTCCCCTTCTCCTGCCACCATTCAATCCCAGCATCAGGGTCTTTTCCAATGAGTCAACTCTTCGCATGAGGTGGCCAAAGTACTGGAGCTTCAGCTTCAGCATCAGTCCTTCCAGTGAACACCCAGGTCCGGTCTCCTTTAGGATGGACTGAATGAATCTCCTTGCAGTCCAAGGGTCTTCTCCAAAACCACAGTTCAAAACCATCAATTCTTCGGCACTCAGCTTTCTTCACAGTCCAACTCTCACATCCATACATGACTACTGGAAAA
>NW_011495018.1:15333673-15339044 GCF_000754665.1 Bison bison bison | reverse complement strand
TGCTTCCTGACCTGCATATAGGTTTCTCAAGAGGCAGGTCAGGTGGTCTGGTATTCCCATCTCTTTCAGAATTTTCCACATTTTATTGTGATCCACACAGTCAAAGGCTTTGGCATAGTCAATAAAGCAGAAATAGATGTTTTTCTGGAACTCTCTTGCTTTTTCCATGATTCAGCAGATGTTGAAATTTGATCTCTGGTTCCTCTGCCTTTCTAAAACCAGCTTGTACATCTGGAAGTTCACAGTTCAAATATTTCTGAAGCCTGGCTTGGGGAATTTTGAGCATTACTTTACTAGCATGTGAGATGAGTGCAGTTGTGCAGTAGTTTGAGCATTCTTTGGCATTGCCTTTCTTTGGGATTGGAATGAAAACTGACCTTTTTCAGCCCTGTGGCCACTGCTGAGTTTCCAAATTTGCTGGCATATTGAGTGCAGCACTTTCACAGCATCATCTTCCAGGATTTGAAATAGCTCAACTGGAATTCCATCACCTCCACTAGCTTTGTTCGTAGTGATGCTTTCTAAGACCCACCTGACTTCGCATTCCAGGATGTCTGACTCTAGGTCAGTGATCACACCATCGTGATTATCTGGGTTGTGAAGCTCTTTTTTGTCCAGTTCTTCTGTGTATTCTTGCCACCTCTTTTTAATATCTTCTGCTTCTGTTAGGTCCATACCATTTCTGTCCTTTATCAAGCCCATCTTTGCATGAAATGTTCCCTTGCTGTCTCTAATTTTCTTGAAGAGATCTCTAGTCTTTCCCATTCTGTTGTTTTCTTCTATTTCTTTGCATTGTTCGCTGAGGAAGGCTTTCTTATCTCTCCTTGCTATTCTTTGGAGCTCTGCATTCAGATGCTTATATCTTTCCTTTTCTCCTTTGCTTTTTGCTTCTCTTCTTTTCACAGCTAATTGTAAAGCCTCCTCAGACAGCCATTTTGCTTTTTTGCATTTCTTTTCCATGGGGATGGTCTTGATCCCTGTCTCCTGTACAAAGTCACGAACCTCCGTCCATAGTTCATCAGGTACTCTGTCTATCACATCTAGCCCCTTAAATGTATTTCTCACTTCTTCTCTATAATCATAAGGGATTTGATTTAGGTCATACCTGAATGATCTAGTGGTTTTCCCTACTTTCTTCAATTTCAGTCTGAATTTGGCAATAAGGAGTTCGTGATCTGAGCCACAGTCAGGTCCCGGTCTTATTTTTGCTGACTGTATAGAGCTTCTCCATCTTTGGCTGCAAAGAATATAATCAATCTGAATTCAGTGTTGACCATCTGGTTATGTCCATGTGTAGAGCCTTCTCTTGTGTTGTTGGAAGAGGGTGTTTGCCATGACCAGTGAGTTCTGTTGGCAAAACTCTATTAGCCTTTGCACTGCTTCATTCCATATTCCAAGACCAAATTTGCCTGTTACTCCAGGTGTTTCTTGACTTCCTACTTTTGCATTCCAGTCCCCTATAATGAAGGAACTTCCCAGGTGGCTCAAATGGTAAAGCGTCTGCCTGCATGCGGGATACCTGGGTTCAATCCCTGGGTCGGGAAGATCCCCTGGAGAAGGAAATGGCAACCCACTCCAGGTCTCTTGCCTGGAAATTTACGTGGACAGAGGAGGCTTGTAGGCTACAGTCACAAAGAGTCGGACACGACTGAGCGACTTCACTCACTCACTCACTCATTCCCCTATAATGAAAAGGACATCTTTTTTGGGTGTTAGTTCTAAAAGGTCTTGTAGGTCTTCATAGAACTGTTCAACTTCAACTTCTTCAGTGTTACTGGTTGGGGCATAGGCTTGGATTACTGTGATATTGAATGGTTTGCCTTGGAAATGAACAGAGGTCATTCTGTCTGTCGTTTTTGAGATTGCATCCAAGTACTGCATTTTGGACTCTTTTGTTGACCATGATGGCTGTTCCATTTCCTCTAAGGGATTCCTGCTCACAGTAGTAGATATAATGGTCATCTGAGTTAAATTCACCCATTCTGGTCCATTTAAGTTCACTGATTACTAGAATGTCGACGTTCACTCTTGCCATCTCCTGTTTGACCACTTTCAATTTGCCTTGATTCATGGACCTAACATTCTAGGTTCCTATGCAATATTGCTCTTTACAGCATCAGACCTTGCTTCTATCACCAGTCACATCCACAACTGGGTATTATTTTTGCTTTGGCTCCATCCCTTCATTCTTTCTGGAGTTATTTCTCCACTGATCTCCAGTAGCATATTGGGTACCTACTGACCTGCGGAGTTCCTCTTTAAGTATCCTATCATTTTGCCTTTTCATACTGTTCATGGAGTTCTCAAGGCAAGAATACTGAAATGGTTTGCCATTTCCTTCTCCAGTGGACCACATTGTGTCAGATGTCTCCACCATGACCCATCCATCCTGGGTGGCCCCACATGGCATGGCTTAGTTCCACTGAGTTAGACAAAGCTGTGGTCCGTGTGATCAGACTGGCTAGTTTTCTGTGATTATGGTTTCAGTGTGTCTACCCTCTGATGCCCTCTCGCAACACCTACCATCTCACTTGGGTTTCTCTTACCTTGGACGTGGGGTGTCTCTTCACGGCTGCTCCAGCAAAGCACAGCCGCTGCTCCTTACCGTAGATGAGGTCACCCATCCTGACCTTGAATGTGGAGTAGCTCCTCTCTGCCCTTTGTAAAGCCATGGACTGTACAGTCAATGGAAATATCCAGGCAAGAATACTGGAGTGGGTAGCCTTTCCCTTCTCCACGGGATCTTCCCAACCCAGGGATTGAACTCAGGTCTCCCTCATTGCAAGCAGATTCTTTACCAGCTGAGCCACCAGGGAAGCCCACCCCTTCCAAGTCCTGCCCAAATTACAGATTCAGATGCATCAGGGAATTCTACCGTTAGAATTATTTGCAGCAGCAGTTAGCTTTATAAGATTACATGGGAGGTAAGGAATCAAATATGAAAGAATAGAGGATTTGAAAAGACTAAGTATATCCTTGGCTTGTATCTTTTCTTTAGACGTTTCCTCCAATATTTCTTTCGATTGGGAAACAGGACAATATCCCTTTTCACAAGGCAGGATGAATATGACATTGTCGGCCCTTAGAATGGTTGGTGATGGTAAGCTTGTGCGTGTGTACTAAGTATTCAAAACAGGCCTTGCCCCACATCAAGAACCATGCTGAACCCATAATTATTGGATTGAACAATGGACAGGTTAATTTGGATACTTTTTTGAAGTTTTAGGTAGAGCAGCTTCTCTGAATAGAGATTTATTTGTCCCAGTTATAACTTTCTAAAGATATAAAACACTAATTTTTATCATGCTATTCAGTCATTCAATCATTCTGTTAATTCAGGGTGGTGGCGAAGTGCCAGTCTACCACCTACTAGTAAAGTTCCTCAACCTGGCATTAAAATGCCTCTGGGATCAAGTACCAATTACATTTTCTGGCCTCTTCTCCCTCCATGATTCCAGACCAAACCTCTGTTCTTAAAAAATCTGTGTGTATGCCCCTGTGCCACACCCTTGCTCATCTCTCAGCCTTGAACTTTTGCTTAATCTCCTAAAAATCCAACTTATCACTAAAGACTGAGTTCATATTTTTGCGAAACTATTCTTCATGATGGTGCCTGGTATTACCATCTCTATTCCCCTACTTCTGTGTACCACTTGTAGATTATATGGACTTCTTTACTTTATAGTTCTTCCTATCCATGTCTCACTTCTCTCAATGGTGCATAATATTCTGAAAGGCGGGTAACAAATCTATATTTCTCTGGAAGCCTTCATGGAGTCTAGCACCACATTTGTCCATTGATTGACTATTCACTCTTAATGAGAGCACCAGAGTAGATGCTATTTACATTACAGATAGGAAGGAGATTACATTACTCCTTTTCTTTTATCATCAAACAGAAATTACGGTTATAGGACTCTAGTTCTTTTCACCTCATGGGCACTTGTACCAGAAATGTTCAATGAAGCTCCTCAGGCATTTATCAGAAAAACAAAAAGCAAAAGACAGTACAACTATACAACTCAAACAAATATCTAGGCATTTTATAGAAATTAAATAGCTTTGAAAGTGTGTCTGTGTTTACTCTGTTGAGTACAGTATATGTTCAGAGTATGTAAAAAGAATTTACTCCATAGTGTTAGGTCATTTTCTGTAAAGCTGGAAATTTTATTAAGAACAAAGTTTAAACACTTCCAAACAGTTTAGCTATCCTCTGAATTTTATTGAACGAGATTTGACCTGCAAGTTATTAGGTTGGTTGTATTTTTATTACATCTTAATGGGAATTTAAGTCTCTTTTTTCTCCAGATGGGTGTACTTGGTCACTCAGTCGTGTGTCTGACTCTTTGTGACCCTTTGGACTAACAGCCCACCAGGCTCCTCTGTCCATGTGATTTTTCAGACAAGAATACTGGAATGAGTTGCCATTTCCTCCTCCAGGGGATCTTCCCAACCTAAGGATCAAACAGGCATCTCCTGTGTGTTCTGCATTGGCCAGCATATTCTTTAACTGCTGAACTATTCTAAATAGTGGTTCTCAAATTTTGGTGTGTGTCAGAATCACCAGGGAAATGCTATTAAAATGAAGATTCTCAGGCACATCCCCTCTGACATTTTCACTTAGCTGATCTCAGTAGGGTCCTGAATTCTTCATTTTGTAAGCATCCCTGTGGAGTCTTGTGAGTGTCTAAATGTGTTAGAGTCTCTAATCACTGAGACCTAATACTCTAAATGATGCTTTTTGTTTTCTGTATCTTCTGCTGAAATGGCAAGAGTATGAAAGAGAGAGATTGAGGATGGAGAACAGGTGATGCTCAGGATGTTCTAACCTGAGCTGCTTAGCTACTACTGATGAGATTGTCCTCTGTGGCCCATGTCTTATGGAAAATTTATTAAGGACTTCTCTTACTTGGGTTTCTCTTACCTTGGACGTAGGGTATCTCTTCATGGCTGCTCCGGCAAAGTGCAGCCACTGCTCCTTACCTTCGTAAGAGTATATCATGAGAAACGCTGGGCTGGAAGAAGCACAGCTGGAATCAAGATTGCCGGTAGGGAGAAATATCAATAACCCCAGATATGCAGATGACACCACCCTTATGGCAGAAAGTGAAGAAGAACTAAAAAGCCTCTTGATGAAAGTGAAAGAGGAGAGTGAAAAAGTTGGCTTAAAGCTCAACATTCAGAAAACGAAGATCATGGCATCTGGTCCCATCACTTCATGGGAAATAGGTGGGGAAACAGTGGAAACAGTGTCAGACTTTATTTTTTGGGGCTCCAAAATCACTGCAGATGGTGATTGCAGCCATGAAATTAAAAGACGCTTACTCCTTGGAAGGAAAGTTATGACCAACCTAGAGAGCATATTCAAAAG
>NW_011495018.1:15276594-15333457 GCF_000754665.1 Bison bison bison | reverse complement strand
AGTTGACTCATTGGAAAAGACTCTGATGCTGGGAAGGATTGGGGGCAGGAGGAGAAGGGGACAACAGAGGATGAGATGGCTGGATGACATCACCGACTCCATGGACGTGAGTCTGAGTGAACTCCGGGAGATGGTGATGGACAGGGAGGCCTGGCGTGCTGCAGTTCATGGGTTCGTAAAGAGTCGGACATGACTGAGAGACTGAACTGATTAAGGACTTGCCCACTGAGCATAACTACTGGAAAATGCCCCATCCAAGCAAGCATAAGGGTTGGAGCAGGAACTCTAAAACAGGTCAGTTCCCAGGGAATTCTGATGAATAAAACCAACAGCAGGATTTTAGAAAAATACCAGTCTCTTCCAACTACTTTCACAATTATTTTCATTGTTGTTCAGATTTGATTATTGTTCAGTTGCTAAGTCATGTCTGACTCTTTGCAATCCCATGGGCTGCCAGCACTCCAGGCTCCCTGTCCTTCCCTGTCTCCCAGAGTTTGGCTCAAATTCATATCCATTGAGTCGGTGATACTATCTAACCATCTCATCCTCTGCTGCCCCCTTCTCCTTTGCCTTCAGTCGTTCCCAGCATCAAAGTCTTTCCCAATGAGTCCACTACCAAAACCCAGATCCTGGTAGGAATTTGCACTGAGGAGGAACTGTATGAATGGGGTGGATCACTTTTGTCATCTCAGCACCATCACAAAACTCCAAGACACCTCTCAAAAGGCCTTAGAAGGCCAGTAGCAGCTTCAATATGACTCCGTGGCAGTTATTATGCAACAAACAATTTATCACAGTAGCATGGAGTGGGTACAAGGGTAAGGTACCCATGTACATAATTGTCAGAGAGATAGGAAATCTTTAGAACATATGAATTGTTTATTATTGGGGCTTTTGGATTATAAGTATCACAGAAATGATATGATATCATTGGTTTTTCTCTTCTATGTATGTGTATCTAAGAAACTGGACAAAGACAACATAAAGGAGCTACTGTTTTCAGACTTTGGCTACCAGCTTGACATTGACATTGAGAGTAGAATGGTCCCCCAATTTAAAGAAATACAAGAACCAGCACTTTCATATCACGTTCCATATGACACAGGTATATACTTTGAAAGGTATGGTAAAGAAAGTTTGAAGATTTGCATTTCCACATATAGAAAAATATTTGTAAAGAATTTTTGAAAGTTTCTGTGCCAGATAAAGTGCTACCCAATCAAATTAAAATTCTCCCTAGAACAAATAAGCTTGAACTTCGATTAGGAATATATACTGAAAGCTTTAGCAATGAAATGTGTTGATGTCTTCAACTTATTTTGAAATGTCTCAAAAAAGATGGAGTGATGGAATGGACAAATGGACAGATCTGTGATAAAGCTGTGATGAAGCAAATATAGCAAAATGTTAAGATTTATAGATTTGGGTGACAGGTACATGGTGGTTACTATACAGTTCTTCTAACTTTTCTGCATGCTTGAACATTTTCATAATGACATGTTGCTGGGAAATGCATTTATCAGTAGAAAAGGGGAGCAATCATTTTTCTGGTTGGGAAGGCAGACGACCTAGCTACACACTTGAACACAGAATTTATAGTCGGACAGACCAAGATGGAAATCCTTATTTTTCCACATAGTGTCTGTGTGACCCTGGCCAAGTTAATTTAATCACTAGCCTCTTATTTTATCATCTATAAAAAGAGTGTAATAATACCTGCCATATAGTGTAGGTGTAAGAATTAAATATATGCAATAACATTATAAAAATAGAAGTTACTGTTTTTACAGATTTTACTATTTTTTGTCTACTAGAAATTGAATACAATAAAATTATGTATGCGTCTTAATTTCCTTTAAAAAGTTTCTAAATTTAGAAGATTAATTTCACTACTGGAATTGCGACTTGGTTATGTCAAGAAATGTAAAGTTCTTGCTGAGGAATTAATATATTTCCTATAATATCAAAATTGAGCAATAATTCTATAGTATTAGGGAAAATTAACTGACATAAATTCCATGGTATGTGATGTGCTTTAAGATTAGTTTTGCGAAATTTAAATTTAACTCTAGTTTACTAACAAGAAAGAAGATATCTAGTATAAAATTCTAACCAATGCATTGTTTTCAGCAAAACAACTCATTCAACAAAAAAGAGCCCAGTGTTTGAAACTGGAGAGAGAAAATACAAGACCTTCATCCACAAAAGACTCTCAGTGTGGTTAGGAGGAAATATCCAGCCCCTGGGAAAAAAGAACAATGCATGAGTTAAAAATATAAGACAAGTAACAAAGAAGTATATGATTAAGAACCAAATGAATAATACAGATAATATGTGCTGAGAGTTCAGAAGAGGAAAAAATCATATATGGCCTTGAAGTGGAAGTTTTGGGGCTTCCATGCCTATTTCAGCCCTTTGAAATATGAAAGAAACTTATTGAGAAGGTGTGGTTTTGGTGGAACACAGAACATGATTAAAGTGATAGTAATGTTCTGGGCAGGCCTTTCCTTGGGAATTATGAACAGAAGGGAAGAATGAGAACAGAATATGTAACAACAATCACAAGATTAGTAGCTGAATATTATATCCTTCCTTCATTTCAAGAGGCATTTATTTACTGTCTGCTTCATATAAAGAATTGGGAGAGGTGCCGAGGGCGAACATGAATGAGATTTGGCCCTGACTTCAAGGAGTTTATGAGTGACATTAAACAGCACTATCTATTAAATGCCAAGTATATGGCAGGCTTGTCGAAGTTTACAGTCTATTAGAAGAGCTAAGGAAAAAAATTCTGTGATATACAGAGTATAAAAGAGCAAGTGCCATAAAAAAAGATTCGATAAAATGCTAGGTGAATTTAAAGAAGAAAGTTTTCTTACAGTTAACATATACGGGAGATATTCATGCAGGAGATAACACCAAGTTGGTCTTTGAAGAGAAATGAGCAGAATGTGGGCAGAGATACATAAGGTAAAGGATAAGAATGAACCAAGACACAGAAGTAAAACATACATATGAAACCGAGTACATGGTTCTTTCTGGAGACTATAGGGAGAGAAGAATGGTTGCAAAGGAAATTAAGCCAGGCCATCAGGGCCTTGAATACCTAGCTAAATACTTTGAAATTTATTCTGTTGAACTGAAGAATGAAATATTTAGAACTTTTTAGCTATTTGTTTTTAATCTGGTAGGTTTGTCAGATGAATTAGAAGAAGAAAAATCTCCAAAATGACTATAAGGCAATGAGAGCCTGAACCAGGGACACAAAAGGAGCTATTTCAGAGGAAAAGGACATAACCTAGTTCAACATCCAGGGCCAGGGAGGCACCAGCGCATACCGAAGTAGGGGGGTGACTGACATTGTTTAGAATGCCAACACGTGGTGATGATAAAATACAGCCAGTTTTTAGTCCCTTTTATTATTTTTGCATTCTCTAGGGACAGAGCTTGCTTTATTGCCTGCACCCAGGGAAGATTGTCGCCACTGCCTCCCACCTTTGTATGCATGGGAGTAGAAGCAATTAAAGAAGTCTCTCAGATTTAAGTTTAACACCTGGGAGTTTGAGGGTGCTCTTAATAGAAAAAGATAAAACAGCAAATATGAAAGTGAGTTCAGTTTTGTGCGTGTTAAATATGAGTTACTGATGGGATGGCCAAGTGATTATACCCTTCATTGGAAATGTGAGAATGGGTGTGTCTCAGCTGAGAAGTTAGAGCAGAGGTTGTGGTTGTGGATTCATCTATTCAGAGGTGGTGCAGCTGAAGCAGGTAGAGAGTCTCTAGCTTTGAGGGCTAAGATGTTTATAACTCACTCACATATCTGGTCTCTAAAGCATATGGATCATAAGCCAAATAATACCCAAGATATGTATAATCCGGGCCACTTGCCAGCAAGCTCCATCTTCAATTGCCTTCCTTTCAGTTCCAGCCAGTACTACAGTTGAAATCATTGATACTTGAAAGCTAAATATATGAAGGATTTTAAGTGGATTCCTCCCCCCCCCAAAATCTGTCACTGTAGCTTAATTAATTGGCTAATTATTTATACCTAAATAAATTTAAAAATTTATAGAATTTAGTTTAGAGTGACTGCATTAGAACTAAACTGCCTAAAGAAATACTGTCAGTGATTTACAGGGTAATAGTCTGCCTTGGCATTCCTCCAGGGTTGGTGAAAAACATAAGGAAAATGTCAAAGTAGTCTGCAAAGCTAGCATTAGACGCATTGTCTGTTACACACTCTAGACTTGTCCCTTTTATAATTTAGTTCCTGGAAAATGATTCTCTTTTCCCAATGATTGTTATGTGTCGTTTTGTCTGGCGGTAAAGATCCCTTTTGATCTTGGTTGTTAGAAATTTTAGAACTATATTTAATGATCGAGTGTATTAGCCATTTTATCTTCAACAGCTGGCAGAACTATCTCCCTAGTTCATCTATATGGATATGGACTTCTCTTTAGACTTTATTCTTAGTTGCCCTGGTATACATGTGAATTTCATTGTTAGCTATTTCAAATATTTTAGAGAATAAGTCAGGTTATAAATTATGCATAATAATGATAAATAGTTGAATGTGTGATGCTGAATGGTATTTTTTTTTAATTTTTGGTAAAGGAAGTAGCCAAAAAGGAAGAACCAGAAAGAATAGCACAGTATATTGGGGAAAAAAGGACTGTCCCTATAATTCAAATAAGAATAACAACTGCCATTTTTATACATAGATGGTGTTAGGTAGTTTACATTATTATGTCTCATAACCACAGTATTGGAGAAGAGAATGGCAATCCACTCCAGTATTCTTGCCTGAAGAATTCCATGAACAGAGGAGCTTGGTGGGCTATAGTCCTTGGAGTCGCAGAGTTGGACACAACTGAGCAAATAACACAACCAGAGTATTACCATATTATAGGGGAGAAAATTAAGGCTCAGAGAACCAGTGACTTTTCTCATGGTGAAGCTGGAGACTGAACAGAGATCTCACTAACTTCCATTGCATGTGTTTTATCCACTCATCCAGGCTTTATCCTTAGACTGTATATCCAAAGTATGTTTCTGTCATTTGCTAGCTATTGTTTCTGGGTCTGTAAGGGACATTTTAAGCTTAATCTTCTATGCTTTTAGAATGAAATTGAGATAGCAGACAACCAACATGGTACAAAATTTAAAATTTGTACTACTTAGGATAACATCAAAATTATTAAATACTTGGGAGTAAATATAACACAAGGAATGTGTAAGGCCTCTATGATGAAAACTGAAAACATTTTAAAAACCAAAGATGTCATAGTAAATGGAGGGATGCACCATGTTCAAGAATCAGAAGCCTCAATATTATAATGATGTCAATTCTCCCCAAATTGAAAATAGACTCTGTGTTATCCCAGTCAAAACCCTAGAGATTTTTTTTTTTTTTGGAAATTGACAAACTGATTGTAAAATATTTGTGGAAATTGAATGGCAAAGCATATCCAAAGGGGGGGAAAATAAACTATATGCTACTAGATATCAAGACCTATGATAAAGCTGTATTAATTAAGAATATTTGGAGTTGATTTAAGGATAGCCAGATAGACCAATGGATAGTGTAGTATGAATATGACAGAGGTGACATTGCCTTGTAGTAGAGAAAGAATCACCTTTTCAATAAATCATGGTTGGTTAATTGGATATAGATATAGGAAAAGAAAATTGGGATTCCCTTTTCACACTGTATACAAAATTCAAATAGATCACAGACTTAAAGTGTGATAAAATAGAGAAAGTTTTTAAAAGGAAAAGAGTATTTTATGGCAATATTTAATGATTTCTTAAACATGATGCAAAAGTGGTGGCCATAATGGAAAATGTGATATATTAAATGATACTGAGGCCCTTTTTTAGCCAAAGATACCATTAACAGAGTGAATATATAGCTTGCAGAATGGGACAGGGTGTTTACTACTTAAATATATAACAAAAGACTCTTGTCTCATTATATATATATAAAGAACTCCTTCAAATTATAAGAAAAGATGTAGTCTAAGCAATAGAGAAAAAGAGCAGAGCACTTGAGCAACTATAATTCATTATACCCATATGTCAGTCAATATTAGAATGATAAGCTGGGCTCCTTTTTGTAAATTAATTGACCATATACACACATGAGTTTGTTTCTGGGCTCTATTCTGTTCTGTTGATCTACATGTTAGTTTTTAATGCCAATATCATACTATTTTGATTACTATAGGTTTGTAATACAGTTTGAAACCAGGAAGTGTGATGCCTCAAGCTTTGTTCTTTCTCAAGATTGCTTTGGCTCTTCAGGGTCTTCAGGTGGTTCCATACAAATTTTAGATTTTTTTTTTCTATTTCTGTTCAAAATACCACTGAAATTTTGATAAGGATTGTGTTGCATCCATAGATTGCTTTGGGTGTTATGGACACTGTAACAGCAGTAATTCTTCCAATCGATGAGCACAGAGCATCTTCCCATTTATTAGTGTCTTCTTCAGTTTCTTTCATCAGTGTCATAGTTTTCAGTATACAGTTCCCCTCCTTGGTTAAATTTATTCTCTGGTATTTTTTTCTTTTCTGTGTAATTGTAAATGAGTTGTTAAAGTATAGTCTCTTCAATACATGGTATTGAGAAAAGTGGATAACCCCATGAAACTTGGATCCATATCTTATACCATATACAAAAATCAACTAAAAATAGATTGAAGACTTAAATGTAAGATCTAAAATCATGGAACTAGAAGGAAACATAGATGATAATGTCCTTGACATCAGTTTTGGCAATGAATTTTTTGGATTTGACACCAAAACCAAAGACAACAACAGAAAAATAAACAAATAAACATTAAGCTAAAAATGCTCTGAATAGCAAGGGAAACCATAAACAAAATGAAAAGGCAACCTACCAAATGGGATAAAATATTTGCAAGTCTCATGTATCTGCTGCTGCTGCTGCTAAGTTGCTTCAGTTGTATCCAACTCTGTGCGACCCCATAGATGGCAGCCCACCAGGCTCCGCCGTCCCTGGGATTCTCCAGGCAAGAACACTGGAGTGAGTTGCATTTCCCTCTCCAATGCATGAAAGTGAAAAGTGAAAGTAAAGTTGCTCAGTCGTGTCCGACTCTTAGCAACCCCATGGACTGCAGCCTACCAGGCTCCTCCATCCATGGGATTTTCCAGGCGAGAGTACTGGAGTGGGTTGCCATTGCCTTCTCCATGTATCTAGTAAGAGGTTAATATCCAATATGGGCTTCCCTGGTAGCTCAGCTGGTAAAGAATCTGCCTATAGTGCAGGAGACCCTGGTTCGATTCCTGGGTTGGGAAGATCCCCTGGAGAAAGGATAAGCTACCCACTCCAGTGTTTATGGGCTTCTGTGGTGGTTCAGGCAATAAAGAATCTCCTTGCAATGTGGGAGATCTGGATTCGATCCCTGAGTTGGGAAGATCCCCTGGAGGAGGGCATAGCCACCCCACTCCAGTATTCTTGCCTGGAGAATCCCCATGGACAGAGGAGCCTGGCAGGCCATAGCCCATGGGATTGCAAAGAGTCAAACACAACTGAGTGACTAAGCACACATCCAAATTATGTAAAGTATTCACACAGCAAAATGACCTCCCCCCACAAAAATCTCATTAAAAATAGCCAACAGGTACTCAACATCACTAATCATCGGGGAAAAGCAAGTCACAACTACAGTGAGACATCACCTCACACCTCTCGGAATGGCAATCCTCAAAAAGACAAGGAGTAACTAGGGTTGATGAGGATGTGAAAAGGGGGTAATTCTTGTACACTGATGATAGGAATGTGTTTGAGGCAACCACTTTCAAAAACAGTATGAAAGCTCCTCACAAAATTAGAAATAGAATGACTATATGTTCCAGTAGCTGGAATCAAGATTGCCAGGAGAAATATCAATAACTTCAGATATGCAGATGACACCACCCTTATGGCAGAAAGTGAAGAAAAAGTAAAGAGCCTCTTGATGAAAGTGAAAGAGGAGAGTGAAAAAGTTGGCTTAAAGCTCAACATTCAGAAAACGAAGATCATGGCATCCGGTCCCATCCCTTCATGGCAAATAGATGGGGAAAACAGTGTCAGACTTTATTTTTTGGGGCTCCAAAATCACTGCAGATGGTGATTGCAACCATGAAATTAAAAGATGCTTACTCCTTGGAAGGAAAGTTAGGACCAATCTAGACAGCATATTCAAAAGCAGAGACATTACTTTGTCAACAAAGGTCCGTCTAGTCAAGGCTATGATTTTTCCAGTGGTCATGTATGGATGTGAAAATTGAACTATAAAGAAAGCCGAGCATGAAGAATGGATGCTTTTGAAGTGTGGTGTTGGAGAAGACTCTTGAGAGTCCCTTGGACTACAAGGAGATCCAACCAGTCCATCCTAAAGATCAGTCCTGGGTTTTCATTGGAAGGACTGATGCTGAAGCTGAAACTCCAAAACTTTGGCCGCCTGATGCAAAGAGGTGACTCATTGAAAAAGACCCTGATGCTGGGAAAGATTGAGGGCAGGAGGAGAAGGGGATGACAGAGGATGAGATGGTTGGATGGCATCACCGATTCAATGGACACGGGTTTGGGTAGACTCCAGCAGTTGGTGATGGACAGAGAGGCCTGGCATACTGCGGTTCATGGGGTGGCAAAGAGTCAGACACGACTGAGCGACTGAACTGTACTGAATTCACTTCTGGATAGCTATCAAACAGAAATGAGATACCAACTCAAAAAGATACGTATAGGGATTTCCTGGTAGTCCAGTGGCTGGGACTCTGCACCCCATTGCAGGGGGCCGGGTTCAATCCCTGGTCAGGGAATTGGATCCTACATGCCACAGCTGAGACCCAGTGTAGCCAAATAAATAAGCAAATATATATTTAAGAAAAAAGGTGGGTACAGCCACATGTTTATTGAAGCCTCATTTTCAGTAGCCAAGAAACAACCAAAGTGTGCTTCAGTGGATGAATGTATAAAAAGAATATGTGAGATATATATATCTATTTTTATGTACACACACAAGGAATATTTTTAGGACAGAGAAAGACAAATACTGTGTGGTATCATTTATATGTGAAATCAAAAAGGCAAACTCATGAAAAGAGTGACTGAGGGACTGAGGGCTGAAGGAAGTAGAGGCTGGTAAAATGATACTAACTTTTCAGCTGTAAGTTCTGAGAATCTAATGTAAAACATGGTGATTATACTTGATAACACTGTACCATATAATTGAAATATGCTAAGAGAGTAGAATTTAAATATTCTCACCCAAAAAACAGTTAAAAATAGATAAATTGTAGTATAGTCACATAATGGGATTCCAGAGTGAACAAGTTACAGCTAGATGTAACCATATGGATAAATCTCACAAACATATGTTGAGCAAAGAAGTCAGACTAAAAGAGTGTATCCTACTTATATGAAGTTTAGTAACAGGCAAAACTAATCTATGGTAATGTAAGTCAACGTAGTGGTTACCCGTTCTGAGAATAGAAAGAAATTAAGGCAAAATCCTGAGATGGTTGGAGTGTGTTGTTTTTTTTTTTTCTTAATATGGGAGACTGTTACATGGGATCTGTCTGTTCACTTCAGGAAAAGCTGCCAGTTTCAGATTTTTGTAGTTTTGTATATGTATGTTACATTTCAATAACAATTTCTCTCCCTCAAAAAAATGTGATAGTCTTTCATCACTGGTTCAAATCTATGTTGAGCTGTTATGGTCAGTTAGTAACAACTCTTTTTATCCACATTTTTTTTTCTGTTGCCTTTCTGCCCTAAATGACAATTCCTGTAGATCCTTAGATATATTTAGATACTTTAGGGTTTTATGCCGAACGATGATACATGAACCCAAGAAGGGGCTAAAGAAAGAGTCAGTGGAAGGTCCGTAAGTGTCTGGGTTTACATGCCTTCATACCTATTTAACACACACAGCATGGTACATAAGTAAGCCATATACACAGAACCTGGATATACCATCTCAACTTCATGGTTTATTTAACCGAGCTCCTTAGAGAATTATTGTAAGTACATCAAAAAGTGTTTCTAAAGTACCCATATTAAATTTGGGATCAAAGGATTGAACAGGAAAATTATCACTCCTTAAGGCTTTCCAGGTGGCACAGTGGTGAAGAATCCGCCTTGCGGTGCAGGAGACACGCATTCAGTCCCTCAGTCAGGAAGATCCCCTGGAGGAGGAAATTGCAACCCACTCCAGTATTCTTGCCTGGAAAATCCCATGGACAAAGGAGCCTGGCGGGCTACAGTCCATGGGGTCCTAAAGAGTTAGACATGACCGAGCATGCATGCACACACACACAAGGTCTAATTAACAGTATTTTAACCCTGGCATTTGCTGTTGTTCCAGCTCAGAGAATAATGGTGAAAGGAAGAAATGTTGATATAATCACAATTTGTCATTTTGTTAATTATGGAAGTCACCTTGTCACAGCATCTGATTCCACTCGCCTGTATATTGGGTAACTAAGTCTATTCACCTTACAGAATACCAACTGTAAAGTGTTTGTGCTTATCCTACAGAATGACAGTGCTTGGGAAAGAACAAAAGGGCTGTGAAGTTGAAATTGGGACTCTGTCGTATTCCTGATTCCACTGGTCATCCTATTAGACCTTTTAGGAAAATCATTTTACCTCTCTGACCCTCCTATTTTCAATCTATAAGCTAATAATAACCCTTGGCAATGAAATGTCTTGAGTGGTGACTTTTAACATAACAGCAGTCATAAAAATAAAAGATTATAACTCTATAAAAGGGTTTCCAGGATGTTACGATTGGAGCAAATCTTTTTGTGACATATTATTTTTAAAAATAAACAGGATAGTGTTGGTAAGTTCTAGAGAGTGTTGGCATGTTAATTGATCCAATGCATTTGTTGGAGGCAGTTTTATTAATCGTACACATGACTTGTCCTCTTACAAAAAAAAAAAGTCTCCAAATCTTAGATACAGCATTTGAGGACGTGAACGTACTTGGTGATCTGGTTGGTATTATTCAGCCTGAGTTCATACTTATCCTAAAAATGAACAATGAGTATAATTCATTGTGCATATCTGCAGTCTGATGGCTCCATAGAGGTGATGATGAGCTGTTGGAGGCTGTGGATTCCCATTGCCTGTAGGATGTTAAGTAGACACATGTGAGCAGACACACACACAAACATGTGTGGGAGGCATGTAAAAAACTAAATGTTTTTAAAGCTCTAAATTGGACTGATAAATATCCACAGGGATATAAACTTCAGTCATGATCTCATAGAGTTCATATTTAGAGACAGTGTATAGGTCAGACTTACTAGCTAAATAACGATGGAAATATTATTTAACCTCCATTCACCCCAGCAGACTCATTTTGAAAAAGAGGTCAATAATTCCCGTTTGTTTTGACTATTGGATATGATAATAAATGTTAAAATATGCATAGATTGCAAAGTATCTTGAAATGTAGATATTATTAAAATAACCTTTAGGTTATCCATGAGCTTTAACAATTAAATACAATTCGATATAGGCTCATAGAGAAGTAACTCTTTACATAATTCTTGTAAGTGAATTACTTACAGGTGTAGGCTGGAACTCCTTAGCTTGGATAGTGGTGAGGGAGAGGTACAAAGTGATTTGGAGTCAGAACTGTCATGAAGACCTAGCTTTGTCACTTATTTGCTTTGTGAGCTAAAGCAAGAAATTAACTTCTCTAAACCTGTTTCCTTTTCTATTAAATTAGAAAACTACACTTTATGCAGCATTGTGAAACTTAAAGTGAAAGTCACTCAGTTGTGTCTGACTCTTTGCAACCCCATGGACTATAGCCTGCCAGGCTCCTCTGTCCAGGGAGTTCTCCAGGCAAGAATACTGCAGTGGATAGCCATTCCCTTCTCCAGGGCATCTTCCTGACCCAGCAATCGAACCTGGGTCTCTTGCTTTTCAGGCAGATTCTTTACCATCTGAGCCATGGGGGAAGCCATGAAGTAGCCAGTGAAACTTAAAGTAGACTATCTATATAACCACCACACACAGGTCCTATTAGCTATTAGGATTGCTAAGATTTTTATTTGTGCCTGACATAGTCCTAGATGGTTGGGTACAAATAAGGAAAAACTTGGGTCCTTCCTTCAAATCCATAGACCCCCATGGAGGAAATAACACATGAAAAGCTAACATCAATTTGGAGTGCCAAGTCCTGTGATCGCTGTATTGCAGGGAGCACAGGGCAGTGGAATCAGAGACTTCTTAGACGAAATGGTCCTAAACTAGAGTTGACAATTGAGTCAGATACGTGTCAGTTGAAAGATGGGCTCTGTTGGGGTGGGTACCGTAACAAATTACCACAAACTGGGTGACTTAAAACAACAGAAATTTATTCTCTCCCAGTTCTGGAAGCCAGAAGAAAGAGTTCCTCAGGGAGGCTCTGAGACAGAACCCATCTCATTTCTTTCTCCTAGCTTCCAGTGGTTGCCACACATCCTTGGCATTCTTTGACTTGTCACTGCATCACTCTGATCTCTTCCTTGGTCCTCATGTGGGCTGCCTCCCTGTGTGCTTTCACACGGCCTGACAAAGATACCAGGCACTGGATTCAGCGAGGCCCATCCTAATCCAGTATGACCTCGTCTTAACTAATTATATCTGCAAAAACCCCTAAGGTCACATTGTAAGGTTTTAGGGGAACATGAAACCTATTTAACCCAGTACAGTCACCCTCTGGTCCCCCCAGATTCATGTCATCTCATGTGCAAAATACATTCACCCCATCTCAACATCCGCAAAGGTCTTAACTCATTCCAGCATTGTTGTTTACTTGACAAGTCGTGTCCAACTCTTTGTGATCCCATGGACTGTAGCCCGCTAGGCTCCTCTGTCCATGGGATTTCCCAAGCAAGAATACTGGAGTAGGTTGACATCTCCGAGCAGACCAGGTTCTACTAGATTTTAAGGTCTGAGAATAATCCTCTTTGGCTTAGTGCCCTATCACCTGGACCCACGGTTATCCTCTCTGGCCTTTGCATCTGTAGCTTTGCCCTCAGAGTCATTCTTCCTTCGTTTCCTCCCATCTCTGCCCCTTTCAGGCCAAGCTGGCACCATTTCTGTTGGTATAAAATTCTCCCGTTTGTCTCCCATGCAGCGCAAGGGAGATGACACCATGTAACATCAGGTTCTCCACAGATCCTTCCTGAATAACTCTATTTCTATTGCAAACTTTTTCCAGGATTAGTTTATTTGATCCCTGAGTCATATTCCTAATTTTTTCAACAAAATGTAGTCTAGTTAGAACCCTTGTACTCTCTCCAGGACACACTGTCTCATCTTTTGCTGTCTGAATAGGCTGAGAATTTTCCACATCATTAAGTGATGTTTCCTTTTTGCTTATCATACCTCAATTGATCGTTCCTCTCACATTTTACCATAAGCAGCATGGAGAAAATAGGCCACATCTTCTATGCTTGGAAGTCTCCTCGGCTAATTTATCCAAGTTCATCATTTACATATTCTACCTTCTGCCCAACGGTAGAACACAATTCAGCTAAGATTTCTGTCACTTTGTAACAGTTAAACCATGCCTTTCTTCCAGTTTCCATTAGCATGCTCACTAGAAGCAGCTTTAATTGTTCATATTTCTATCAACATTGTTAATGAAAGTATATATTATTCTCTAAGACAATACATGCTTTCTCTACAGCTTCCCTAACTTCTTTCTGAGCTCTCACCAGAATCACCTTTAACATTCATATTTATACCAATGGCCTTTGCAAGAAAATCTAGACTTTTTCTATCATGTGCCTAAAAATAATTCCAGCCTATACCTGTTACACAATACCAGAGTCACTTGCAGGCCTTTAGGGGTATATTACAGTAGCACCTCACTTCCTGGTGCCCAAATCTATATCAGTGTCCTAGGGCTGACATAACAAATTATCCTAGACTGGATGGCTTGAAACAAAAGGAATTTATTCTCTAGAGTCCTGGAGGCCAGAAGTCTGAAATCAAGATGTCAACAGCGCCATGCTTCCTCTGAAGAATCCGGGGAGGAATCTTTCCGCTCTTCTAACTCTGGTGGCTTCTGGCAGTCCTCAACATTTCTTATCAATCTCATTTCTGCCTTTGTCATCAAATGAATTTCTTCCCTGTGTGTCTTTATAAGGCCTTCTTAGAAGGACCACCCTAATCCAATGTCACCTCATCTTAACTAACTACATCTGCAAAGATCCTCTTCCCAAAAAGGATAGCGTTCAGAGGTTCCAGGTGAACGTGAGTTTTAAATGGACACTATTCAACTTTGTGGGCTTCCGCAGTGGCTCAGTGGTAAAGAATTCACGTGCCAATGCAGGAGACGCAAGAGACATGGCTTCAATCCCTAGGTTGAGAAGATCCCCTGGAGAAGGAAATGGCAACCCACTCCAGTATTCCTGCCTGGGAAATCCCATGAACAGAGGAGCCTGGAAGGCTGCAGTCTGCCAGGGGTCAGAAAAAGTCGAACACAACTTAGCGACTAAACAACAGCAAGTCAACTCAATATGGTTTCTTATAGATCCCTGATTATCCAGCATCCTCTGTTTTGATTGAAAATGCTAATATGAAGTTGCTGTGATGAAAGTTTACTCATTTGACCTACTGTCTGTATTTTAATCCCCTGTTTCTTTTCAAACTGTGTTTCTTGAATATTTAAACCTTTAAACTGACAGATGGACTGATTGATGGCAATGTCTTGAGAAATCTGAACATGATGTTTCTCTGGAGATGGGAATTTTGCCAAGGTGAGGTCAGAAACAGTAAAACATTGTTTTTAGTTCATTGGATTAATATGTCTGCCTGCTGCTGACTGTGGTTAAATAATAATCTTTGTTTTTGTTCATAGTTAATTACTTGCTCAAGCTGAAAATATCAAGCGTTCTTTAAATGAATCCCTGAATTGACATTTAATACATGGTCTGCCCTGTCTACCCAGCCTGAGGTTTGTTATTTTAACATATCAATCAGTGGCAAAGTCAATGTGTAAGTTGCTAGTGATTTTGAAAGTTATCTTTGTAGTCAATAGTCTTTTAGCTTGTTTGTAATTGAAGGTCATTCTTTAAGAAAAGAATGATATCCAAGACCATGAATTCACTGCACTTTCTAAGCTCTTGAGAGTGGAGATTTGAAACATCAATGTGTGGTTGAACTTCTACTCCAGCTCATCAGGCTGATGCTCACAACATCAATTCTTTTCACATGATGTAGATAATTCCAATAATATTATACTTTACTTGATTAGCCCTTAGAAAATGAATATCTATGTTATCATTTGAAACCTATGATGCAATATCCTTTTCCGTTTTAAGGAAGCCCCTTTGCTCACCAATACTTTGACTAGGTTTTACTTCTGTTATCTTCATAGCAATCCTGTACTGGTGCTGTTTAGGCACTAAGTTATGTCTGCCCCTTTGCAACCCCATAGACTGTAGCCTGCCAGGCTCCTCTGTCCATGGGCTTTCCCAAGCAAGAACACTAGAGTGGGTTGCCATTTCCTCCTCCAGGGCATCTTCCCAACCCAGGGATGGAACTCGCATCTCCTGCTTAGCAAATGGGTTTTTTACCACTAGCTACCTGGGAAGCTCAATCTTTGTAGTAGGGATATCATATTTAGAAATTATACATCATACTAGTTAGAAACTGGGGTGTTGTTCATTGAAGTTCTTAAGGAGAACATGCTCATTTAGATATTGTTGTAGGCTAAAACCCTCCTCCACTCCAAAAAGGAAAAAGAAAAACCCACAAAAAAACAATACTTTTTCCCCTGGAACTCATGAATGATACCTTATTTGGGAAAGGGGCCTTTCACATGATTAGGTTAAGGATCTAGGTTATTCTGGATTATCCAGGTCTGGAGATTATTCTGGGTTATCCAAGTCGGCCCTAATTATAGTCACCAGTTTTCTTATAAAACAGAGGAAGAAGATTAGACAACAGAAAAGGTAATATGACCACAGAAGCAGAGACTGGAGTAATAGAGACACAAGCCAAGAAAGGCCAGAAGTGGAAGAGTCAAGGCACAAATGCCCCCCTGCCAAAGCCTCTCAGGGGGACACAGCCCTTCCAACACCTTGATTTTGGTCCAGTGAAACTGATTTTGAAATTCTGGCTTCCAGACCTGTGAGAGAGTAAATTTCTGTTGCTATAAGTCATCAAATGTGAGTTGTTACAGCAGCTAACATTTTCTCTTAGAAGATGTGAGATGCACCATATCCTACCCAAAACAATACCCCACCAATGCTCTCTCTTCTGGACCCACAGTTGTCCTCTCTGGCCTCTGCATCTGGGGCTCTGCCCTCAGAGTCTTTCTTCCTTCATTTCCTCCCATCTCTGTCCCTTTCGGTCCAAGCTGGCAGCATTTTTACTGGCATAAAATTCTCTTGTTGTTTCCTATGCATCTAGATTTATATATAATAACTTTGTTTCTTAGTAGTTCTTTGGAGTAAACATCTACTGAGTTTTGAGTAACCTCTCTGCCCTTTGATGTTAGAAGTTGTACCTAATCTGGTAATCAGAATTAACTCTGAACTTTCCTATTGAACTTGGAAACTATTTCAGTGATGTCATTTAAAAAATAGCTACATCGTTCTCCACTTGAATAGTGTATTTTGGATTTCCTCCTTTTGTAAACATTTATATTCCTTTATAAAGGCTCAAGTTCTATTCAGTTTTCATTCCACTTTATAAATTACAGATTAAGCTTCCTTTCTTTATGGGTGCAAAATTGATGGTACAAGGAATTGTTCTCTCAATGGCTAATTATATTTCTAGTTGCCTACTTGAAGGTCTAATTAGCCAATTGCATATGCTTATGTTGGAGCAAGGAGATAATTGGCATTCTCAAGCAGGTAATTAGAAAAGCAATTAGCAGTGCCCATACCTAATTACAAGAATGAAAACTGTACCCACCAAAATGGTACCAGTGTCTCCTGGGCAGGAAAAACCAGTCTCTGGAAAGTGATAGGAGACTTAATGCATCTGGCAATATCATAATGAGAAGCTGTAAAACAAACCACAGACTAGACCCACCTGGATCTATATGTAACCTTCTCTGAAGGGGCTGTCGGAGTCTTGCTACCTCTGGCAAAAGACTGCGGTTGGGGCCGTTTCTCTACTGACAATAATAACCTGCCAGGAAACTTGCACCTGAACCTAGATCCATGTCAGTATCATCACAATCTTCAAAGTTCTTTCATTCTGAGACTAACAGATTGTGAAATCCATTCTGCTGTAGTGATTTGGGGTGGTGGTTTGTTATCAGCATCCATTTTTCACGTGTTGTGAAAGTGTCCTGCGAGGAACATCATGTTGGTTTGCGTTGGTTTTCAATGGTACCAGACCAGCTCTTCAGGTAACAGAATTTCAGTCAAATGTTTCACCTTGAGCAGAAAGCTTCCTGTGGTTAGCAGGTTTTGTTGTTGAAATCCTGGCAGGTTTTCTGCCCGATTAAGCTTCCAGTTTAGCTTTTTGTTCTTTGTCACTCAGTCATAAACTAGTCATGTAAATGAGAAGGGTTAGAAATAGGGAAATGTGTTTTCATCTGACAGCAAGTCAAACAGTTTCTCCCCCAAGTAACAAGAAAATAAAACTCGTTGAAATATTTGGTACTCGGAATACCTGAAAACATTGCATCTGCTGTCAAGAGAAATGCACAAGCCGGAATCACTCCCTCTCCTGACACAGTTCAGCAGGGGAGCACACAGCACAAATTACAGTGTGCCTGGTGGTGCTGGCGGTGTTGGCACCAGGGAGCTCCGCCCACAGCACCCAGTTCTCAGTGCTAAAAGGGTTCAGCTGTGTGGGTTGGGCAGAGAGTTGCCTGAAAGAGCTAAGGAGGATAAGGTCAGAGTCTCCAGAAATAGAACAAGTATGCCAGAAGAATTAATGATTTAACTGGGGAAAATGCCTTTGTCATTTTTTCCCCTATTTTTAAATTTCTTTGGCCTGTGTTCTGTTTTCCCATCATGCCTCTCATCCCCTCTGAGTCAGTAACCTCCATCAGGACTTCCTACCTTGCAAACCAGGGCAAAGTGTCTAGGACTATGGAAAAGTTTTACCTGGAAGCAAAAGTCAAAAGAAATGCAAATCTGCTGTTACAGGTTGAGCAGTTTAAATGCGTCAGCACAATTGAGGATCAAAATTTGGAAAATATATTTAAAATAAATGCATAATCAAAAGGTTATTTTTTTAATTAGCAATGATTGAAGGATATACTACAAAAGAAGGGTTGAAAACATTAATTACATGACAGATAAAGAATAAGTAGATTTTGCTTAACATGTAATTTCAAATAGTATTATTAGCCAGAGAATAAAGATATTTTAATGCCTTTAAACATTGGTTTTTTTTTTTTTTTTTGCTTTCATTTTTCCCCAAAACACATTTTATTTGTGTGTTTGCATGTATTTGCATGTTTTCTAAGTCAATTTTGGGACCATAAAATATGTGGTCTGAGATGTCAAATACTAAAGAGCAGGATAATCTGACAGTAGTTACCCAGCCTCTACCTAATAATGAACCCAGGGACTCCCAAAGAGCCTTGTTAGTTTATATATATGTAAGTGTGTGTGTGTGTGTGTGTGTGTGTGTATCTATATCTATATCTATCTCTCTATATATATTTTTTCTCTTATTGTTTGAAGGCGTTTCCTTATTTGAATTGACTCCCTCATTGTAACTTCTGCCCACTGGTCCTGTCCTATTTCTAGTCCCCAAAGCTGCCACAGAAAGGATCTGACCCTAATACAATGACAACCTTTCCGATATCAAAAGGCCCATGTGCTAAATCTTTCTTCCTGATCCCCAGTCCCTCTGCAGGCCTTCCTCTTCCTATTTTATTTTTAGCTGTCTGTTCTGTTAAAGAGTGTCAAAACAATACCTAAATTAAACCTATATTCAACCAGAGGTACACTAGTCAAATTGAGGTGAGGGTAGAAAGAGAGAGGGGACATTCAGTACTCTACTTAATTTAGCTGTAAAAACTTGCAACTTGACTTTTTTTTAAAAATGTAGCTGAATATGTTGGTTTCAGAGAGACCTAGCCTGGATATGGTTTTAGAATGCCCATGCTTTTGGGGCTTCCATCATAGCTCAGTCAGTAAAGAATCTGCCTGCAATGCAGGAGACCTGGGTTCAATTCCTGGATCAGGAAGATCCCCTGGAGAAGGAAATGGTATTCTTGCCTGGAGAATCCCATGGACAGAGGAGCCTAGCAAGCTACCGTCCATGGGGTTGCAGGAGTCGGATACAACTTAGTGGCTAAAACCACCACCACCATGCTTAAAGGTAATATTTCATTTACTTTTCTAACTATATTTTATGTCTCTGGCTACTCTATTTTAATAAGCTAAAACTAGAAGAAAATTAAAAGCCACCTATTTTCTTTACTCTGAGTTTCTTACTTCACATACGTTTCATGCTTCATGTAGAAGTGTCATTAGTATTAAAGAAAAGATGTCAGAAAGTTTTGAGTAAACACGTTTTCTCTGATTCTGCCATCTCCCAACCAAATGCAGTTTCTATGTGATTTACATGAAGCAACCCAAAGGAGTTATAGACATGGATGGAAGCTGAGAATCTTTCAGGCAACTACTAGTAACCATGGTAATTTTAAGAAAAATATATTATGACATTTTCCTGTCTCAGGGCCTTTTAACTTCCTTTTACTTCTTCCTGGGAGCCTTTTCCCCTCTGAGATCAGCATAACTTAATCCCTCACCTCATCCCAGTCTTGGCCTAGATGTCACCCTATCAGTGAGGCCCTGCCAAGTCTGCTCACTTAAAGTTGTATTTCCCTGTCCACATGTCCACACACCCTGGGTCACCTCCCTTCCTTGCGTTACTTTTCTCCATAACACCCATCAGCATCTTACATGTGCTTTTGCTCATTTTATTTGTGAAAGCTATCATTCATACAGGAGAGTGTAAAAAAACGTGTGTACAATTGAGAGCAAACACTTGTGTAGCCACACCCAAGGATAAGAAATATGAATCTTCCCCTGTAGTATTTCCCAAGGTAACCACTATCTTAACATTTCTGATAACCATTCCTTTACATTTCTTTCTTGTTTTATCATCTGTGTTTGCATATATTAATAATAATACATCGTTTCTTTATTTATCATAGTCAGAATAATAGATCAAGATACTTGGCATTCATTGTACAAATGAACTTCTAGACCTACTCTAGAGCACCCCAAAACCCATTCATAGTCTAACCTTTGCCTCTTCCATAACCAGCTATCTCAGCTACATCTATTCTACCCCAATCTCCCACCTCACCCCACAAGTTTTTCCCGTTGCTTGGCATTTATTCAGTCTCTGGTATTTACCCTTTTTGGATTTTCAGATTATTTCCCAGTTCTCTTAATAGGACAGTCTTCTCTTTTGACTTAGGTCAGAACCAACTGACCAATGTAGTCTAATTTTACTGAAAATTATTCACCCTTCAGAATCCAAAGTACCTACTGGGCAAATGGCAGGTGTTTCTTTCATTCCTGAAACAAATTTCAGTGGTGGTAGAGTTTCTGATATTTGCTACCCATTCTAGTAGCAGCTCAGTCTTGTGTTGACAGCCAAATTCTCTGTTCCCTGGTCCAGTCCTCAGAGTGACTTTGCTTTGGCGAGGGTTATCGCATGTACAAATCACCATTTTCATTTCGATTTATTCCAAAGATCCTAACAAGCATACTGCTTCACAGATGATCTCATTTTGTGTTGATAGTGTGCCCAATCATTTCATATACAATCAAAATCTGTAATCAGAGGTTATGCAAATGAAACGTTTTCGTCATTGGGACCTCTGCCTGTTTGCAAGTGTCCTTCATCCTCACCTAGTTGGAGTTCGCTCTTATCCTCTTCTACAGAGTTTCAGTTGAACAGTGTCCACCTTTCTTTTGTACACGTTGGACTCCAGAGACCTGCTCATTTTCTTTTTATGTTGTTAGAATTAAAGGTATCATTCATCCACAATCTGAGTTCTACAATAGCTGCAATCACTGTGTCACTGTCCTCCGAAATGAATTTTTAGATTCAGCAATCACTGCACTATCAACATATGTTAGGTGTAGCATCTAAATCTTCTGTTTAGAATATTGCCATTTTAACTATCCAAAGCATTATGCAGTTAGAGTAACAGTATAGATCTAAATTAGGCTTCTCAGGGGGCTCAGTGGTAAAGAGTCTGCCTGCCAATGCAGGAGACCTGGGTTCTATCCCTGGGTCAGGAAGATCCTCTGGAGAAGGAAATGGCAACCCAGTCCAAGTAGTCTTGCCTGGGAAGTCCCATAAACAGAGGAGCCTGGCGGCTACAGTCCATGGGATAGCAAAAGAGTTGGATGTGACTTATCAACTAAAGAACAACAAAAAATCTCAATTAACTTTCCTTGTAGTATTTATCAGTGAATTACCTTTTCTCTGCATTGGCTGCATTTTACCAGAAACAAAAGTTGTGGAGCAATAGATTATCCATACATAGTCTAGGAATTCCTTTGGTAAAGGAGAAATATTGAAAGTTCTGTTTGGAAAAAAAACGTAATTTTTTGGCTTAGTTCTTTTCTTCAATAGTGTTAATATTTTTGCATTTCTTTCTTCATTCAAAGAACAGATTTTCAAGTGATGATTGAGATTATATCCTCTTTAATAAACTGAAGCTTAAATAGGCTAAAACACACACACACACAATAAAACTGTACTTCAAAAAATATAATTGAAGTATCTATTTTCAGTTTGAGAAATTTATTTTATAACAGTCATTCTTTCTAGAGATAGTACCTATTTTCTGTGGCAAATTAAACCAGTTCTTTGAGAGATTTATTATTCCAAACATTTAAAAATAACTGGTATCTGGAAGAATGCAATTATATAAGTGATTGTATCCATATAAGAACTAAAATTTTAGGGATATATTTTAAAGTGGAGGCCTAAACATTTTTTTTACCATTACCACAAATAATAATTTGATCACTTTTGAGAGTTGTGCATTGAATTGCTCTTGAAAAGAAGATTTTGCTGACAATCTTAAATAAAAATAAAATATGGTTTATAAAAAAGGTAATCTGTGGTTATGCATAGTCTGTGCTCATTCCACTTTTTAGCATAAGGTCATATTGGAAGAAGTATTTTATTTTATATGTCTCCAGCTCAACAATGTAATAAAGTTATCCTGCATTTGAAGAATTTTGTTTAGTCTGTCATCATAGAAATTGATGATAGGTTGCCAATGTGGCAAAGGTTATAAGTTCAAATATACTGATTATTATCATCTGTGTTAAAGTGACCTCAACACTTTCCAAAACATATTGGTATAATAGTAGCTCATCATCCACATTTTATTAGACACAATAAAGATAATACTACCACCATGGATTTTATAAAATAACTTTCAAGAGACTGAAAATTTCATTTATTTTAATATAAGATGCTTGAAGACCAACCACATTTTTTAAAAATGAAAATATAGAAACTAGCAGATAGGAATTACCCCTAAAGATGCCAGTCATAAATAGCTGTAATATCAGTCAGTTGGCAATTCATTCATTCATTCATCAAATATTTATTGACTACCTCCTGTATGCTACCACATCCTGAAACAGTAGAAAATTAAATGTTTTTAAAATGAAATTAATAAGGACGGAAGTGAAGAATGACTGCTAAAGGGTGTAAGATTTGGGGCTGAGGTGATAAAAATGTGTTCAAATTAGATTGCAGTATTGGTTGCACACCTTTGAATATGATAAAAACTGAACTATGCAATGCAGTTTACTTTTAAAAATATTTATTTGTTTTTGGCTGTGTTGGGTCTTAGTTGTAGAGTGCAGGCTCTTTGTTGCAGCTAGAGGGTTATGGGACTTTAGTTTCCTAACCAGGAATGGAATCCATGTCCTCCTGCATTGGAAGGCAAATTCTTAACCACTGGACCACCAGGAAAATCCATGTAATTAGGTTTAAATGGGTGGATGTTATAGAATGTGAATTAGATTTAAATAAAGCTATTTAGAAATAAAGCTTTATTGCTGGAAGACAAAAACATCATAATGAGATTATAATATTGACTTCAAGCCGGTGTTGATCAGCTAGGCAAGTGTGCATCAAGCAGTTTATTAGGCAGTCCTGAAGAAGGTAGATCACTTGAATTTAGGATTAGTGGTGGTTCTACTTCAGATGTACAAGCAGACTCGGGCCTTGCAACACATTATGCTTCTTTCTTTTAAACAACCACAAATTTATAGATAATTTGTGTCAACCTTTTTTCCTGTACTATTTGAGAGTAAGTTGCTGCCTGAAACCCCCTTATCTCCCAATACTTTGTATGTTTCCTAAAAATAAAAACATTCTTCTCCATAACTACAAAATAGCCATCAAAGTGGGGAAATTAATTCATTACTATTAATTAATTCATTACATATTAATTCATTACTGCCATATAATCCTCAAGCCTCATTCAGGTTTCATCAGTTGGCTCAGTCACTTATAGCCAGATTATAGCAAAACAATCCAGTTGAGACCCAGGCATTGAATTTAGTCTTTTTTTGTCTAGAATAGTTTCCATAACATCACACAAAAAAAACCCAGACAAACGTTTTGGCCAACCCAATATTGTCTGGAAGGTAAGTTGCAACTACAGAAATTTCACATCCTCCATCAAACTTTCAATTTATCATTTACATAGAATAGTTGGCAAGTGACTCCTGTCCTCTACCTGATCTCTCAAAGTTCCTCAGGAAAAAAATAGGGAAACATTGGAGGCTAGGATAGTATGGGGCAGAGAAAATTCAGGCAGTCTTATCTCAGGAAGCAGTGAGGTGAAAAGTAGATCCCCAGTAATCACCCAACTCAGTCTTTCTGTATCAGCCAATACAATGTCTGTCAGCTAACCAGAAGATTCCTAGAATCACAGCTGCAAGACGTCCATGAATGTCAAGATGTCCCAGAATTGTCCCCATCAATTTTAAGCTAGAGTGATCATTACTTCTTGTTGTTCAGTCTCTAAGTCATATCCAGCTCTTTGCGACCCCATGGACTGCAGCATTCCAGGCTCTTCTGTCCTTCACTATCTCCCAGAGTTTGCTCAAACTCATGTCCATTGTATCGGTAATGGTATTTAACCATCTCATCCTCTACCACCCCCCTTATCCTTTTGCCGTCAGTTTTTCCCAGAATCAGAGTCTTTTCCAATGAATTGGCTCTTCACATCAATTGACCAAAGTGTTCGAGCTTTAGCATCAGTCCTTCTAAAGAATATTCAGGGGTTGATGTCCTTTAGAATTGATTGGTTCGATCTCCCATCGAACTCTCACGAGTCTTCTCCAGCACCACAATTTGCAAGTATTTATTCTTTGGCACTCAGCCTTCTTTATGGTCCAACTCTCACATCTGTACATGATTACTGGAAAAACCATGGCTTCAACTATATAGTACTTTGTCAGCAAAGAGATATCTCTGCTTTTTAATACACTGTCTAGTTTTGTAACAGCTTTCCTTCCAAGGAGCAAGTATCTTTTAATCTCATGGCTGCAGTCACCATCCAGTGTGATTTTGGAGCCCAGGAAAATAAAGTCTATCACTGCTTCCACTTTTTCCGCTTCTGTTTGCTGTGAAGTGATGAGACTGGATGCCATGATCTTCATTTTTTGAATGTTAAGTTTCAAGCCAACTTTTTCACTCTCCTCTTTCACCTTCATCAGGAGGCTCTTTAACTCCTCCTTGCTTTATGATATTAGAGCGGTATCATCTGTGTATCTGAGGTGGCTGATATTTCTCCTGGCAATCTTGATTCCAGCTTGGAATTCATCCAGCTCAGTATTTTGCATAATGTATTCTGCATGTAAGTTAAATAAGCATGGTGACGATATACAGCCTAGACGTACTCCTTTCCCAATTTTGATCAAGTCAGCTGTTTCATATCTGGTTCTAACTGTTGCTTCTTGACCTGCATACAGGTTTGTCAGGAGATACATAGGTCTGGTACTTCTTTTTTTAAGGATTTTCCACAGTTTGTTGTGATTCACACAGTCAGAGGCTTTAGCGTAGTCAATGAAGCAGAAGTAGATGTTTTTTCTGGAATTCCCTTTCTTTCTCCCGTGATCCAACAAATGTTGGGAATTTGATCTCTGGTTCCTCTGCCTCTTTGAAATCCAGCTGATACATCTGGAAGTTGTGAGTTCATGTCTTGGTGAAGCCTACTATGAAGGATTTTTAGCATAACCTTGCTAGCATGTACAATGTGTGCAGTTGTGCGGTAGTTTGAACATTCTTTGACATCGCCCTTCTTTGGGGTTAGAATCTAGGCTGTGCCGAACTCCAAACCAGAGTAGGTGGAGTTTGGGTCAGATGGACCTTACACTCCCAAGTGGCCTGCTGCACAGGCTCAGCTTGATCATTTTCTTAATTTTGTAATATCACAACTTCACATTTCACACAGCTGAAGTTTTTGAACACAGTCTTAGTCCAACTTATCTGATATAACAGAATGTCATAGATTGAGTGATTTATAAATATCAGAAACTTATATCTTACAGTTCTGGTGACTACAGAATCCAAGAACAAGGTGTGGGTAGGTTCAGTGTGTGGTAAGGGCCTGCTTCCAGGTTCATTGAGCATCACCAGCTCACTGGGGCCACTTGTCAGTCAGTCAGTCAGTTCAGTCGCTCAGTCGTGTCCGACACTTTGCGACCCCATGAATCGCAGCACGCCAGGCCTCCCTGTCCATCAACAACTCCCGGAGTTCACCCAGACTCACGTCCATCGAGTCAGTGATGCCATCCAGCCATCTCATCCTCTGTCGTCCCCTTCTCCTCCTGCCCCCAATCCCTCCCAGCATCAGAGTCTTTTCCAGTGAGTCAACTCTTCGCGTGAGGTGGCCAAAATACTGGAGTTTCAGCTTTAGCATCATTCCGTCCAAAGAAATTCCAGGACTGATCTCCTTCAGAATGGACTGGTTGGATCTCCTTGCAGTCCAAGGGGCTCTCAAAAGTCTTCTCCAACACCACAGTTCAAAAGGGCACAAATCCCATTCATGAGGGTTCCACCCTTTTGTCCTAATCACCTACCAAAGCTCTTGCCTTCTGACACCTAGTACCCTCACACTGGGAGTTAAGATTTCAGCATATGAATTGCAGGGGGGACACAAGCATCAATTCAGTCTGTAACAGACACCACTGTTTGCATTATGGCAGGGTTCTACTTTTATACCATTTTCCAAGAACTTGCTGTATACCAATACTATGTCAGCCAGTTTACATGCTTTATCTCTAATCTTTATAGTAGCCTACAAGGTGATAGGTACTGATATCTTAATTCTGTTGATTCAAAAAATCTGATGCGAAGAGAAGGAAAATCCCTGGCCTAAAATTGTACAGCTAAATAACTGGGAGTCCAAAGTTAGAATTGAATTCAAGCCTGACTCTCATGTCATACTCTACATAATTACACTCACTCATAAAAGAAAGGAAATCAGAGGGAAAAAAACTGTTGAGAAAGAAACAGAAAGGTGGAGAAAGGCATTTTTGAAACAGAGAAAAATAAATAAAATATGTTAGCAGCTCTGTTTTGTTAGTCCCAGAGGTCAGTTCTGCCCAGGAAAAAAGAAGCTTTTAACATTATCCATTGTTTTTATTCCTTTTCCTGCTTATCTCCCACACCATAGACTCCCACCAAGACTCTTAGGAACTTTCATGTTTCCTGAGGGCATTGAAGCTATAACTCCTAATGGGGTGGTAGGTATGGTCTTTGGGAGGTACCTAGGTTTAGAAGAGGTCATAAAGTTGAGGTCGTCGGGATGGTATTAATGCTCTTACTAGAAGAGAGCTGAGAGCTCTTCACATTCCAATTCTCATATCCATACATGACTACTGCAAAAAAACCATAGCTTTGACTATAGGAACCTTTGTTGGCAAAGTGATGTCTCTGCTGTTTAATACCCTGTCTAGATTTGTCACAGCTTTCCTTCCAAAGAGCAAACGCCTTTTAATTTCATGGCTGCAGTCACCATCCACAGTACCCACCTCACAACCCATGTGAGGATTCCTGTAAGCCAAGAAGAGGGTCCTCATCAACCGTAATGTCTCTCTGATCTCAGATTGCCCAGCCTCCATAACTGGGAGAAGTAAATGCCTGTTTAAGCCACTTCATACTTGGTACTTTGTTATAGCAGCTGAACTTACTGAGAAAATGACTTTTCATTTTCTTTAAATATTCAAGTGAAAGGCCTTTCCCTCAGCCAGACCCATCTCAGAGGTAGGTTCACATCCCCATTTTCCAGCTCTTGTTGGAGATGGCAGACTTTCTGTCTTTCTGGACATTTTTTTGCACTTGAACCCAAGATTTCCCCAGCCATCTAGTCCTTGTTTGGTCTTTATCTCTGGTCTTTATCCCTTCCTCTCTTGATTTAATGCCCTATATTTGGGGACTCAAACCTCTGGTATGATGGCTAGTTAACTCTCTGTCTTGTCTGATTTTAAATGATGGCCTCTTTTGACTTTGAGGAAATGAGTCTTCTAGGAACTATAATCTTTATGGCCACTTGGAAAACCTTAAAGTAGGGTAGGGTACTTTACTGTGGAGGAAACAAAGAAAAAAGAAAGAGCAAATATCATTAAGAGAAAAAGAGAAATAAGACTTTGAAGCAGAAGGTTCTGAAATTTCAGTGAATTATGTTTCCACATGTGTTTAATAAATCATTTCCCCCTTTATTTGCAATAAGGGTTTTGGAATTTTATCTTGGAAATGCAAATTATGTGGTTAACCATTGTTCACTTTCTAAATCCTTTGATCATTTAACTTGGGGAGAGAGGATATTGTTCATGGACTACACCCAAATGATCTACACTCACACAGCTTAATGTCTACATTAGTGTGACTTGAGTTTTCAGTCATCTTTATTAATGTGACTTTACTGTTCTACCATCTTCATCAACATGATTTTTACCATTCTAAGAAAGTCTCCCTCAGGAAGATAAAAATTAAAAATTCTTTTGTTGTTGTTATGCTCAGTAGTGTCCAACTCTTCACGACCCCATGAACTATAGCCAGCCAGGCTCCTTTGTCCATGGAGATTTTCCAGGCAAGAATACTGGAGTGGGTTGCCATTTCCTTCTCCAGGGAATCTTCCCAACCCAGGGATCAAAGTTGATTCTCCTGCAAGTCTCCTACATTACAGGCAGATTCTTTACCACTGAATTCCTTAAATAATCCCACTTTGCCCTCCTGCTTCTGAAAGATCTCTAAAACTGTGCAAGGAAGGTGTCTCCCTTGTGATTGTAAGCAATGAACTCAACTTATTAATGGGCTTGAAAAAGTTTTATTCTGTTGGTATTGTGAGGGAGCCAACATAGAACATGAAGGTGATTGAAACCATTTCCTCTCAGGCTTAGGAAATTAAAGATCTAATTCTGCCCAGAAAAGAGAAGCTGCTCATCTTTATCCTGTAGAATCTGTAAGCTCATCATATTTTTCCTTGAGGAAAAAGTATTCCCACTGTCAAAAGCTTAGTATAGTAAGCATAGAAATGGAAAAAAAATTAATCATTTTTGTCAGAGGAAACTAAGTGGAAAAAAAATACAAAACCGCTATAAAAACAATTCATTTGAAGTTATATTTTGAGATTTATTTTCTCCCTGGCATTCAGACACCTGAAATTCACTTTAAAATATGTTGGTGAACAATTCTCATTCTCCAGAAGTACGTTTGTAAAATGGAAGTATTTCATAATAACAATATAAAATGAAAATAATTGACTGTCTCTTGCTGTGTGGGACTTGGCTTTTAATCTAAATAGATATGAAACCTAATGACATTCATCTATGTGAGACATTTGTAGACATAAGAGAAATTAAGTCACAAACCTGTAAGAGTAGTTCATAAATCAGCCAATCAGAAAATTGATAAAACTTTTCCAGAACACTCTCTAGGGACTCCTTATTCCTCTGCAATTCGTTACCTGTTTCATACCTCCTTTTAGGAAGGGTTCATCTCCCACTGAATGCTTGGCAAAAGGAATGTATGCAATTCGAGTTTACAAGAGCTTACAGCATTTGTGTCATTTTTGATTTAAAAATTCTGGAAGACTTATTCCAAGATTACTCCTGATTTTAGCTTTCTTTGGAGTTTTCTAAAATGCTCCTGCTACCAGGGCGTAAAAGTCATACAGCCCGCAGTAGAAATGCTGTCATATAACCATTAAGACTGCACTAAAAGGCAAAATCTTGTGGCTAAGAGTATTTTTAATGACTTGAAATTGCTTGGAGTGCTTTCTGGAAGTGAAAGGATGCTGATTTATTTACCTAGTATACTTACCTAAATTAATTTGGCAGGATTACTTTGGTCCTAATCCTCTTACAATGAAATTTAGATGTTAATATCTTTAAATGGTGCATCATTCTTTTCTTGAAGGACATAATATATTGCACTGACACGAATCTACCAGCAGTCATTAAAGAAAGAAGTAAATTAACCCATTGCTGAAATAGGAGCAAGGACTACATTTTACATAGACTATATTTATGATTTTATATGACCTTGCAGATAAAACATCACTATGTAAACTGTTAATGAGAACAAATAGAATCACATTTTATTTCTAGTTTCCCCTCATGGGTACTTTCCCCTAGAAATATGGAAGAGGCTTTACTCTGGCATAATTTTTTGTTATAGTGGGTTTTTTTTTTTCACATTTTAAATGAATGGGCTTTCTGTATACTTTTCTTATTAAGCACAGACTTTATTACAGGATGAATACTAATGAGATTCTCAGTACAGAGCATTTTTGTATATTCATTCCCCTTTTTTGTAGCTAGTAACCATAATTACTAATATATAAATGGTCTGTTCCAAGAGCAAAATCAGAACAGGTGTACCTTATTATATAAATATTCACTTATTCCAGTTTTATATCATGTGTTTTTCTCCAGTTATGAACATCTCCTTGGTCCTTAGGCTCATGGCCCTGCCAATAAGTATAAATATCTTGAGATGTGTATGAACTATGAAATATATTTTTGATAGCTAATAATTGATATGCCTTTTAAATGAATGCATGAGGCGATCCCCTGGAGAAGGAAATGGCAACCCACTCCAGTATTCTTGCCTGGGAAATCCCATGAACAGAGGAGCCTGGAGGGCTACCGTCCATGGAGTTGCAAAGAGCTGGACATGACTTAGCGACTAAACAGCAATCAGGTTCGTATAGCTGACATTTAATTCATTTTTACCGTGTGCCAGGTTCTGAAGTGAGATGTTGAAACCTTAATCCCCTGTGTGATGGTATTTGAAAGTGGAGCCTTTGGAAGCTGATTTAGTTGTTCGGTTGGAGTGAATGGGATTAGTGTCCTTAAAAGAAGAGATAAGAAAGAGACCTTTCTCTCCACTCCATGAACCCCAGGAAGAAACTGACTCTCTGCATCAGAAGGAGGGTCCTCACTAAGAACCTGAGCATGCTGGAGCCTGATCTCAGACTTCCAGCCTCCAGAATGGAGAGAAACCAATGTCTGTTGTCTCAGCCATCCTGTCTATGGTATTCTGTGATAGCAACCTGAAATGACTAAGATGGTACATCACTTAATTGTCTTCTAAAATTCTTACAGGAACTAGTGCAGTATTACTTTAGAAAGGAGCAAAGCTCAGATTGTAGAGGTTAAAGAGCTTGTCCAAGACGCACAGTAACTAAAAGTTGTTCAATTCTTAACTACTTTCATGCACTATCTTTCAGACGCACTTGTCTTGGTTGATCATTTGACTGACATCTTCCCAGGACACACACAATGCATGAATCCGTGCAGACCACAAACACCAAAAGCACAGAAACCTTAAAATGAAAGCCGTGACTTTTTGTTGTGACACTGTGAAGCAGAGGTGGTTTTCCTCCCTCCTATATGTCACCCAAGTGAGAACACATTAAATTATAGCGCAGTCAACTTGAAAATATTATTAAATAGGCAAAGTATTTTCTGAGACTCCTTTGTTTTTATTGTTCAGTCACTAAGTCGCGTCCAACTCTGCAGCTCCATGAACTGCAGCATGCCAGGCTTCCCAGTCCTTCACTATCTCCCAAAGTTTGTTCAAACTCATGTCCATTGAGTAACGATGTCATCCAACCATCTCATCCTCTGCTGCCCTCTTCTCCTCCTGCCTTCAATCTTTCCCACCATCAAGGGCTTTTCCAATGAGTCAGCTCTTCGCATCAGGTGGCCCAAGTATTGGAGCTTCAGCATCAGTCCTTTCAATATATATAAAATAAACATACATTTGTTTATTTTAAGATTAGTTAAACAGTAGTGTAGTTTATAGGTTTGTCTAATAAAGCATAGATTAAATCAAAAGAATAATTTACAAATTGTGTATTTGTTATATGTGTATGTTAGATGGAATTCAAAGCAGTATGCCCTCTAGGAAAATATGTGAAAATGTGGAGGTATTTTTCAAAGGGCTACACATCCAGTGCCCAAATATTCCCCGTCTCCCCAAGAATAGTAGAAGAGAATGCCCATTTGTTTACCAGCCTAAAAATCCAGTATGGCCTCTTTTACAGTCCTTAGTCTGTCCTGTTCCTAACTACAGGAAATCCTGCCCATCCCAGAAGAGGACATTATAAGGTTATTCTTGGATGTCTCACTCTCCTGTGAAAGCAAATTGTGTTGGTTTCAAGGTGCTGCCTTATTTTTTTTTTAAGTGTCATGATTCTTTCTTCTCTAAATCTTACAGTTATCTACTTCCACAGGTCCATTTTGTCTCTTCTCACCATTTATGATTCTGTAAAATCATTTTCATAAATACATAAAACAATGGTTAGATCATTCAGAAATTCCTACAACTCATGTTTTAGCTCTTCTAAACCAAACATTTACCATTCATGATTTCTTTCCAGCTATTTCACTCCACTGCTACACCACCTACTTGCCTCTGCTCTGCTAGAGGTGTGTTGAGAGAGTGCCAGGGAGTCTAGTTCTATCTACTAGAACAGAACCAAAAAGCAACTTTAACTTGACAGACTCCTGTTTTCTCCAGCTGCATGATGGGGAGGATACTTGGACACCCAGGTAGTCTGTGGCTTGAAGACATAGCCAGCATGTTTGTCTGTTAGAGACTTTTACAGACCTAGATTCTAAAAATCATCCCAATAATAACCTATGTAAGAAAAATCTACAATGGAATGGATTTTCACATTCAGAAATTATGTGCATTTTCCCAGCATGATATCCACTTACCTAACACTTTATGCCACATAAAACGATAAATTATCCAGTGTGATCTAAAACCATCAGAAACATTTAAAAGTTTTATAGTACAGTATTTTAAAGTTTACTAACCATTATATAAAATTAATAAGATAGTTTATACAGTTTCTTGCTTTATTGATTGTGGGTAATAACCTGTAGAAGGGAATATAGTAGAATGATGTGACTAACTGCCTTTAAAAGAAACGTATTTAAACTTGAGTCATTTTTTTTTTCAATGTCTCTCGTATTCTTTTCACTTCTGAAGTCTTAGAGAGGAGCAGTCAGATATTGAGTTGCTTTATTCACTAAAAATTTTCTGGAGACTTTCTTTAAGGGAAGATGTGGATTTTAATGCATAAATTTTTTAGACAGACTATTGAAGTTGAAATTTCATTTCAAGAGGCAGTCAGCTTTGTTTAACTCTATATTTTTAGTATCCAAAGTTACTGAACCAGATTTTGCTTTAATTAATAACTATAGGATGTGAGGCAGTTCCAGTACTGCTTTTTCTATTAACTTGCAATTTCCTGTAGGAAATTAATAAAGTGAAAGAGGGAGGTGGCCAGCAAGAGTAAATACATGCTACAGTTGCAAGTCACTAAAATTCATCAGAATAAATTAAGGTGCACAGTTTCTTTTTTTTTTTTTTTAATTCTCTGAAGTTTCTTAATTCTTAAGCAACTTTGACAAAGAAACCAAAGTGACAAAAATCTGAAAGTAGTCAAATTTAATATAAAATAGATTATTTAATTAACTGGTTAAGATACAGAAATGTGCTAAGCAGTGTGGCTCGCTGGTTAAGAAAATAGATTCTAGAAATACACTGTCTGAGTTTGAATTCTGTGTCTGCTCTTTACTAGCAGTGGGAATTTGGGCAACTTACTTAATCTTTTATATCTCTTTGTGTTTAAAATCAGGACCAAGATAAAACCTTTCTCATAGGGTTGATGTTTGAATTAAAAGAGTTAATATGTATAGTACTGGTACATAGCAAGTGCCACATTTGACTGCACTTGTTTTTTCTTCAATATTATTTTGTTGAATATCTTTTCATTAGCTATCTCTTCCCATAACCATTGAAACCAAATCTTTGGAAGAGAAATTTAAGTTTATAAAATAAACTCCCAAATTTTATTTAGTTTTTGAGTCTTTCACATTAATTTGCTTACTTTTTAAGTGATTTGCCTGGGAATCCAATTGGAACCCCTGATTGTACGTTTTTTAAAACATACTTTTAAGTCAGTCCTATGAGTACAAAATCCAAGTGTCTGATAATACGGGGGAGTAAAAAGATCCCTCTTGCTGAGAGTCCAGAAAATTCTTGAAAAAACATTTGGAAGAATACTAGAAGGCAACGGCACCCCACTCCAGTACTCTTGCCTGGAAACTCCCATGGACGGAGGAGCCTGGTAGGCTGCAGTCCATGGGGTCACGATGAGTCCGACAGGACTGAGCAACTTCCCTTTCACTTTTCACTTTCATGCATTGGAGGAGGAAATGGCAACCCACTCCAGTGTTCTTGCCTGGAGAATCCCAGGGACGGGGGAGCCTGGTGGGCTGCCATCTGTGGGGCCGCACAGAGTCGGACACGACTGAAGCGACTTAGCAGCAGCAGCAGCAACAGTTAATCAGGATACCCAAAGAAACACAGCGGCTGGTACCTTTAATTACCAACATTTAGATCTGCAACTTGGGCTTCCTTGATGGCTCAAAGGTAAAGAATCTGTCTACAAAGCAGAAGACTCAGGACACCAGAATTAAATCCCTGGGTCTAGAAGATCCCCTAGAGCAGGGCTTGGCAACCCACTCCAGTATTCTTGCCTGGAGAATCCCATGGACAGAGGGGCCTGGCGGGCTGCAGTTGACTGAACTCACAGATCTGCAACTCAGCCACGCTGGGAACGGCAGCAGGCTTTCAGAGCGTGGTTGCCTTTTCACACTTGTGGCTATCCTCATCCTACAATCAACATGTCTTGCAATTTAAATAAAGACATTGTCAAATGTAGAATTAAGATGTATGCCGCTTTGACTGTATTGTTTCTCTAGTTAGCAGCACTAACAAATTTTAGTTGTGGCTTTGTTTGTACTGCGGGCTTCGCTTGTGGCTCAGCTGGTAAAGAATCTACCTGCAATGCAGGAGACCTGGGTTTGATCGCTGGGTTGGGAAGATCCCCTGGAGACGGGATCCTGAAAAAGATCCCCTGGAGAAGGCTACCCACTCCAGTATTCTGGCCTGGAGAATTCTGTGGACTGTATAGTCCATGGGATCACAAAGAGCTGGATCACGAATGAGCCACTTTGACTTCACTTGTTTGTACTGCATGGAAATGTGTAGTCAGTGACATACCTGAAATAGCTTCTTGTTCTTTTTTGGCTTGTGCTTATGTGTTCAGCTGGGTGTGTCTGATTACTGGGATTGCCTTTTAAAGTTGCTTTTAATTTCTCAAGTTAATTAAGGGCCCCTAGTTTTGAGACGTTTCTTCCTAGGATGGAGGAAAGTTGAAGGGATAATACCTTTTATCATTCCACCTAGTATAATTTATCTTTGCTATATGAATTATTAAGCTATTACATTTTATTAACTAATAATTATGAGTGACAAACAAATGTTAATAAAATGGCTAAAATATATATGCTAATACTTTCATCCTTGTGTTTTTTTTTTCCCTAGCACTAGTTTAAGTGGACTACAATGGAGAAGGTTATTGTATGGAAAATGTTGCTAATATGTTGTTTTTCAGCCTTAAGATGACATTTGCAACATTTTCAAAATGGTATCTTTTTTGGTGTAGCACACTTAAACCAGTACTAGGAAGAAATTTTTCTTTATCACTGTAAGTAAATAGAATTCTTTAGTATAGTATTTAATAATTTATCTATTCATCAGTTTATGAACTTTTGTCTTGTTTCCAGTTTAAAGCTATCATGAGTAAAGCTCCTGTGAACATTTATGTAAAGATATTTTTTGTGGACACATATTGTTATTTCTCTTGGTAAATGCCTAAGAGTAGATTGTGTGATAAATAGATGTCTTTGTGAAGAATTGTCAAACTGTCTTTGAAGAGGCTACACTGCTACACATTCTCATCAGAAGTCTTTGTAAGTTACAATTGCTCCACATCCAACACTGGGTATAGTAACATTTTTTAATTTTAGAAATTCTATTGGTTATCTTATCATAGGTTCATTTTATAGCTCCCTGATGTTGAGCATCTTTTCATTTGTTTATTGACCATTTATATAACTTCTGTGATGAAGTGTCTGCTCCAGTTTTTTTGCCCAATTTTAATTGGCTTGTTTTCTTGCTATTAAGTTGTAAGAATTATGAGATTAAAAATACATTTTGGACACAAGTATTTTGTCCTATATGTGTTCTGCCAATATTTCCTCCCAGCTTGCCCTTTGCTCTTCTTAAAGGTGTCTTTTGAAGAACAAATGTCCTTTAGATAATGCTCAATTTATTTAATTTTTTTCCTTTATGGATTATGCTTTTGGTGTCAAATCTAAGAAATGTCTGCGTAAGTCAAGGTCACAAAAGGTTTCATGCAAAAGTTTTATGCTTTAGCTCTTAGATTCAGCTCTATCCTGCACTTTGAGGTTTTGTTAGTTTTTCTTCTTTGCTTTTTGCCTGATATAGTGTGAGGTATGGGCTTAAGTTCTTTATATTAATATGGATATCTAATTTGCTCCAGCACTTTCCTTGCCCTATTTGTATTACCTCAGCTGTTTTGTTGCAAATCAATTGACCATATATGTATGTTTCTATTTATTGGCTCTATTTGGTTCTATTGATGTATATGTCTATCCTTATACCAATCCCACAAATAGTGTGAATCTTACAATGGTGAATCTTCTCTTTAAATACATTTTGGCTATTTTGGGATTTTTTGAAATTCCATGTAAATTTTAGAATCAACTTTTCATTTTTTACAAAAGAAAAAAATGAAAAACCCTAGCTAAGTATTGAATGGAGTTGGGCTGACTCTATGGATCAATATGGGGGAAACTGCTATGTTAACAGTCTTGTTTCTTCTAATCTATATATATGACAGGATCTCTCTATTTAGGTTCTCTTTAACTCCTCTCAGCAATGTGTTGTGGTGAAATAGTTTATTAAATTTGTATTTTTCACTTTTTATGCTATTGTAAATGGTACTTTTTTGTTTTAATTTCTATTGTTTCTGGCCACTGAATACTTAAATATAGTCAAATTTTGCCTATTTAACCCTTTATCTTGTGATCTCTCTAAACTCAAGTTATTTATTTGAATAGAATTTTTCATGGATTCTTTAAGATTTTCTATGTAGAAAATCGTGTCATCTGCAAATTAACAGTTTTAATTCTTCTTTTCCCCTTTGTATGTCTATTAATTCTTTTACTTACCTTGTTGCATTGGCTAGGACTTCTAATACACTATTGTATTAAAATGTTGTCAACTAGCATTATTGCTTTATTGCTATATTAAGAAGAAAAATTTGGTCTTTTACCATTAAAAATAATGTTAAATTTAGGTTTTTCTAAAAGTTTCTTTATTGGATGTAAGAAATTTCCTTCTAAGGTCCTAAGAATTTTTGTCAGGATTGGATGCTGACTTTTGACAATGTTTTTCTGCACTTTCAAAGATCATCTCATGGTTTTACCTTTTTAGTTTGTTGATATTGTAAATTAAGTTGATTGATTTTCCAGTGTCAAACTGACAATTGTGTTTTGCAAATTAATTTCACTTGATAATGTCATTTTTTTCATTTTTTTACATATAGCTGAATTCAACTTGCTGTTTTTAAAGGTTTTTATTTTACCTCTATGTTCATTAGGTTACACTGGTTTGTAATTTTGATTATTTGCCAGTTGTTGTGCAACTTTGATATCTAAGTAATGCTACCTTCATAAAATGGGTGGGAACATGTTCCCTTACCATCTGTTTTCTTGATGAGTTTATACAGAATTGGTATTATATAATGTTCAATGTTTGCTATTAATAGAAATCACTAAGTAAAGAAGTAAAGCCGTCTAGTCCCTGGGTTTGTGGGATGGCGCAGGTAAGGTAGGGGGGCAGGTTTAAGAAATCCTTTAGTAGATTATTGGAGAAGGGAATGACAACCCACTCCAGTATTCTCGCCTGGAGAATTCCATGGACAGAAGAGCCTGGCAGGCTATAGGCCAAGGGATCACAAAGAGTCAGACACAGCTGAGCACTAACACACTTTCAGTTCAGTTAAGTTCAGTCACTGAGTCATGTCCGACTCTTTGCACCCCATGAACTGCAGCACGCCAGGCCTCCCTGTCCATCACCAACTCCCGGAGCTCACCCAAACTCACGTCCATTGAGTCAGTGATGCCATCCAGCCATCTCATCCTCTGTCGTCCCCTTCTCCTCCTGCCCCCAATCCCTCCCAGCATCAGAGTCTCTTCCAATGAGTCAACTCTTCGCATGAGGTGGCCAAAGTACTGGAGTTTCAGCTTTAGCATCATTCCTTCCAAAGAAATCCCAGGGCTGATCTCCTTCAGAATGGACTGGTTGGATCTCCTTGCAGTCCAAGGGACTCTCAAGAGTCTTCTCCAGCACCACAGTTCAAAAGCATCAATTCTTCGGCACTCAGCTTTCTTCACAATCCAACTATCACATCCATACATGACTACTGGAAAAACCATAGCCTTGACTAGACGGACCTTTTTTGGCAAAGTAAGGTCTCCGCTTTTTAATATGCTATCTAGGTTGGTCATAACTTTCCTTCCAAGGAGTAAGCGTCTTTTAATTTCATGGCTGCAGTCACCATCTGCAGTGATTTTGGAGCCCAGAAAAATAAAGTCTGACACTGTTTCCACTGTTTCCCCATCTGTTTCCCATAACGTGATGGGACCAAATGCCATGATCTTCGTTTTCTGAATGTTGAGCTTTAAGCCAACTTTTTCACTCTCCTCTTTCACGTTTATCAAGAGGCTTTTGAGTTCCTCTTCACTTTCTGCCATAAGGGTGGTGTCATCTGCATATCTGAGGTTATTGATATTTCTTCAGGCAATCTTGATTCCAGCATGTGTTTCTTCCAGTCCAGCGTTTCTCATGATGTACTCTGCATAGAAGTTAAATAAGCAGGGTGACAATATACAGCCTTGACGTACTCCTTTTCCTATTTGGAACCAGTCTGTTGTTCCATGTCCAGTTCTAATTGTTGCTTCCTGACCTGCATATAGGTTTCTCAGGAGGCAGGTCAGGTGGTCTGGTATTCCCATCTCTTGAAGAATTTTCCACAGTTTATTGTCATCTACACAGTCAAAGGCTTTGGCATAGTCAATAAAACAGCAATAGATGTTTTTCTGGAACTCTCTTGCTTTTTTGATGATCCAGCACTTTAGTAGACTGTATTTCTTTAAAGGCTGTTCTTTTTGAGTACATTTTAGTATTTGTGTTTTCTCAGGAATTAGTCATTTTATCTAAGTTGTCAAATCAATTGGGATGCTTTTATTATCTTTTCAATGTTGTCTTATTATTTTTTAATATTTGTAGTATCATAGTGATGTTTTCTCTTTCATTTCTGATCTATGTCTTTTTCTCAATCAGTCTGGCTAGAGATTTATCAAATTTATTGATATTTTTGAAGAAACAACTTTTGGTTTTACATATTTTTTCTTTTATTTTTATTTTGTATGTAATTGATACTCATATCTTTGTTATTTCTATTTGTTTGAGTTTAATTTACTGTTTATTTCCTAGTGTCTTAAAAGGGGAGCTTGGATTATTGATTTGAACCTTTCTCTTTTCTTAGTATAAGGGTATAAAGATATAAAGTTCCCTTTATATTCCTTTAGCTACATTGCACAAATTTTGATATGTTGTATTTTCATTTTCATTCAGTTCAAAGCATTTTCCAGTTTTCATTGTGAATTCTTCTTTGATTCTTGGGTTCTTTAAAAGCATGTTGTTGAATTTCAAAATATTTGAGAATTTTCCAGATAACTTTCTGTGATTTATTTCTAGTTTAACACTGTTGTGTCCAGATAATATTTTTATATGTTTTCCATCCTTTGAACTTTGTTTGGGTATCTTTTAAGGCTCATATATGATCTGTTTTGGTGAATGATCCATGTACACTTAAATAGAATGTATATTCTGTTCTTTTGTAGAGTTCTAGAATTGCCAGTGAGGTCAGTTTTATTGATAATATTATTCAAGTCTTCTACATCCTTAATTCTGTATTCTTACTGATCTGGCCTTAGTTTTATGGTCTTATTGAAAGAGAAGTGTTTATATATCCAGCTATAATTGTGGTCTTGTGGAATCCTTTTTTAAGTTCTATCAGTTTATACTTCATGTATTTTAAAGCTGTTTTGTTACTTGTGTACACATTTAGGATTATTTTGTTGTGTTGATGAATTGACTTATTTATCACTTTATAACGTCCTTCCTTTTTCCTGGTAATGGTTTTTTAATTTGATATTTACTTTTTCTTCTATTTATATATCCACTCCAGCTTCCTTTTAACTGGTGTTTGGAATATGACAATTCTGTCTTTTAATTTATATATTTAGACCACTTACATTTAATGTAATAATCAATATAGTTGGATTAAAATCTATTATATTGTTTGTTTACAAGGTCCTTTTATGGGCTTTGCCCTACCTTTGTAGTATCATACTTGTTTCATAACATTTCTTCTACTCTACGTATGGACATTATAAGCTTATTCTAATTCCTTCAACGGGGCACATTTTCGCAGCCTCCTGATATTTTCACAGGTTCTTCTCTCTGCCTTTTTTCTCTCTGCTTGTCTTCCTCTGTTTCTCAGTGTCACTTGACTAATTCTTGCTCATCCTTTTTGCCACAGTAATGATTATATTCCACTAGGGAGCTTTTCGTATAGATCAGGTACCTTGCCTTACCTTTGCTTCACCTACACTAGTTTGTCTTATTAGCACTGGTTATTTAATTAAAGCTCTGTGTAGAAGGAATAGACTAGAGGGCCAATAAAGATGTCTTTCTCTGAAAAAAGAGAGCCCTTCAGACAGATTGCACTGTGTCACTCCCGGAATCTCTTTTTGAAGTGCCACTACACATTCTTTTACCCATCCTCCCTGAGATCATCTCAATAAAAATATTGAGAGTCCCCTGACATCTCTGCAGGGACATATTTCCCTTACATATTCCCTGGTGGCTCAAAATGTAAATATCTGCCTGCAGCATAGGACACGTGGGTTCGATCACTGAGTCAGTAAGATGCCCTTGGAGAAAGGAATGGCTACCCACTCTAGTATTCTGACCTGGAGAACTCCATGGATAGAGGAACCTGGCAGACTACAGTCCATGGGGTCGCAAAGAGTTGGACATGACTGAGTGGCTAGCACTTTCATATAATCTGTTTAACCACAATATAGTTTGGCATTTTTGTCTTGTTATTTTTCAGAGAGTAAGACCCAAAAAAGGCTCTCTCTCAGATAATTTCTATTTTTATCAAACAAAAAAAAATCACATGTATATGTTTACAAAACTAAAGCTGAGTTGTTGAAAATTCAGTGCTATTGTTTTTCAGTAATGGTAATATGAATCATATTACTGGCAGAGTATCAAAATCTGATTTTATGCTATTGCAGTAGGATGGCTGCTGACTGTGCTTGGTACCCTTATGAAACAGGATTCTTTCTACATGAGATTATCACAAAAATTTTAAATAACCTTTTCTAAATTTCTTTTTAAAGTTTCCACAACAAAATTCATCACCATTAGGATATCCAAATAGCAGCAACTGTAAATGGTACTAAATAATAAATAGATGTCTAGTTTTTAAAAATCCTTATAAGACAAATTACAGTAATAGGTCTTGATGAGAAATGTGGTTTATCTATTTATAGAAAACATAATTATAGCAGACATTTTCAAGTATATTTTTTCTTACTCCCTTAATTAATTTTAATCAGACATTCTTAGAACATCTTGTACCTACAAAAAATGTTCTTTGACAACCAACTACAGTCTGAAAAGGAGAATCTTATTAGAGTTCTTTTTCATTTGAACCATAGTGGTGAATTTCATTTTCATTATCCTAGTGGTGGAAGCTACAGTATGTATTGTTTTTTGGGAAAATGAGAAAATGATATCTGATTTTTAAAAAAGCAACCTTAATAAAATAGGTCAAAAGCCAGTTCAGTCTCTGAATATCACATAAAGGTAAGATCAGGTAACTGAATAAACTAATTCAGCCTTCTGATTCCTCAGAACTTGTCATTGACTGAAGATCAGAATATTATAGTGGTTCCTTTTTTAATGAAAAATATTATATGCTTATTTTTATCATTTTGATTGTTTTAATCTTCCCAGTGCATGAGTGCTTACTCGCTTCAGTCATGTCAGATTCTGCAACTGTGTGGACCATAGCCCACTAGACTCCTCTGTCCATGGGATTTTCCAGGCAAGAATACTAGAATGAGTTGCCATGCCCTCCTCCAAGGGGTCTTCCTGACCCAGGGATAGGACGCGTGACTTCTGCATCTCCTGCATTGCAGGGAGATTCCCAGGGGGAATCTCAGTCTACCCACTAGATCTTATTAAAATAAAAGAATAGAGTCTAATCATTTAAAATAAATTCCTAATTTGCAGGAAGCATTCCAGAGACATATATAACAGTAAGCTATCAGTCACACACAGAGAGAGAGAGAGAGAGAGAGAGAAGTGTTACAAAGAACAAGTGGGCAGCTGGCCTCGGCAGTCTGAACGTTGTCTTCCTCCTTTGGGATTATGCAATGTTCTGTGACATGCCTTTGAATTGCTACAGAACATTAACCCTCAGGGCTCGGAAATGGCCTTAGCCAAGAGAGTCAGGCAGAAGAAAGAAAGATTGAGGCAGCTCTGATATGGTTATAGGAGAAAGCACTCTTAATTTTCATAGTGCCTCTCTTACGGTCTAACTTGTAAGAAAGCACATAGGAAGTAGCCATGAGACCTGGGTGTGAGTTGAACCTCTATATGTCTATTAGATATAAAATCTGAAATGAGTTGTCAAGCCTCTGTGGGCCTCAGTTTCTTCATCTGTTAAAAATGATAGTAGTATCGACCTCACAGAATTATTGTGTTATCTAAATTCTGTAGGTACCTGGGAAAAACCTTTCTCACAAAGCAAAGCATGATACATATCAGTTACTGCTCACATACACCATTGGGGTAGAAGGAAATCTGAGAGGCACGTTTGCAGAGGCACATACCTGCCTGCATAATGCATGTATGAATAGGTGGCAGCCATTCAGCAGATGAGCACACAAACATTAAAAATTCAGACCCTCGCTCATTCCTGTTGTAGTTCCTAAAAGCCAGTCCATTTCAAGACTTCTCTCACACTCATCTTATTCACACTTTAACTTGAGTATAATATGATAAAGACTAAGAATGGGTGCTGAGAATGTGTACTAAATTGTGAGAACCTGCACTGTAGAAAAATAAGAGTTTTATTATTTGAAAGTAATAAAATTAGTCTGTTCATGAATTTGAATTTTATTTCAAGTACCTAAAAATGAAGTTGCTGTTGAGTTTCACCACCAACATGTCCAGTTGTTTTTTTAAATTATGTTTTCTTCAGTGCTTCTCTTAAATCACAGATTAAGTGAAGCTTGACAAATGTCCAAAAAGACTAACTTCACTGTAAATTAGCCTCCCTTCTTTAGATCAGTGTTAGTGGCCTGTCTTTAAGTGGAGGTTGATTTAAGAATGGAAAAATTTTTCCCTTTAACTTTGTCTCCTTATCAAGCAGGATTTAACAAAACAAAACAGTAGAAATAAGTACAAATGTGTGCACAGAATCAGTGGAAGTAGCGAGAGGAGCCTCTAGACTCAAATCTATAAAGGCTAGAACATAAGAATGTGGGGGGACTCTGAATAGATGTATATTTTATCTTCTCAATGATTTCCTGCCTTGTAATTCTTTAAAAAAATTATATTTCAATCTCAGATTGCTGGGTAAGAGAGAGAATAAATAGGAAGCCAAGCTGATTGTATGAACTTTCAGTACTGTTCCACGTAAGCATGCGGTATGTGGCTAATTATGTTCTCCGGGAACACTCTCTAGAAATGGGTTCAGTGAATTACAGTCTTGGGGCTAAACAAGATAATTTTAAGTAAAACGAAATCCCTCTTCAATGTGACAGTAGAAAATAAGAAACATTCACATTACCACGAAACTCCACTGAGCACAAAACTTTAATCACTTCACATCTAGCTCTGTCTACCTGCCAAATTGCTGGAATTCTTTGTGTCTGCTGTCACAGGGTATGATCTGCCAACTGCAGCTTCTCACAATCTGCCAGTTTGTTCTATAAGGGACCCCTGGCTACTATGCATCCCCAAGTTCTTTGGGCTCTTGCCCAGCATGAGTGACACTGAACAGTGGGAAACCCAGTTGACCATGGTGAAAGGTTAAGGATGAGATGTACCTACTTATAATGTTCCCTGTCTTTTCATTCCTGAGTGCAATTCCCCTGTATGAATATACTACAGATTTGTTTATCTACTCGCTTGGGATACATCCAGTTTGGGGATGTTACAACAGATACTTTGAAAATTTATATACAAGTTTGTGTGAATATAAATTTTCATTCTCGAGGATAAATCCCAACAGAGGAATTGCTGAATCCTAAATTAAGTTTGTGTGTGTATGCTCAGTTTCTCAGTCGTGTCTGACTCTTTGCAACCCTGTCTATCCATGGGGTTCTTCAGGCAAGAATACTGGACTGTGTTGCCATTTCCTCCTCCAGGGGACCTTCCCAACCCAGGGATCGAACCCATGTCTCTTGTGTTTCTGACATTGGCAGGCAGATTCTTTACCATTGTGCCACAAGGATTGGGAAAATACCCTGGAGGAGGAAATGGTAACCTGGCAGGTTACAGTCCATGAGGTCGCAGAGTCGGATACAGCTGAGCAACTGAGCGCATGCGTGTGCACACACACACACGTTAGGTATATGTTAAACTTTAAAAAAATTTTTTTTAATTTTATTTAATTTTCAAACTTTACATAATTGTATCAGTATTGCCAAATATCAAAATGAATCCACCACAGGTATACATGTGCTCCCCACCCTGAACCCTAAAAAATTTGACAAAGTATCTTCCATAGTAGCTGTGCCATTTTATACAGTCACCAGCCATGTAGGAGAGTTCAATTTGCTTCACATCTTTGTCAGCACACTGCATTGTTAATATTTTTTTTTCGAATTTCTCATAATAAACATGTAGTGGTAAACAACAACAAAATAAGAGTGAGATGTATTATAATTCATTCATTCATTCAACACATACTTAGTGAACAGCTACTGTGTGCCAGACACTTGGGCACACACTGTAAGGATTTGTACTTGAAATCTAAAAAGGTAAAATACTTAGAAGCAGAGAGTTGGATGCTGTTACCAGGAATGGTGAGATAGGGACAGTTAGGGGTGGATGGTGATCAGAGGCACAAAGCTGCAGTTATGTAGCGTCAATAAGCTGAGAGACCTAATATACAACCTGATGAATACAGTTCCAGGGTCAGGAAGATCCCCTGGAGAAGGAAATGGCAACCCACTCCTGTATTCTTGCCTGGAGAATCCCATGGACAGAAGGGAGTGGCAGGCTATGTCCGTGGGGTCCCAGGAGTCGGGCATGACTTAGCGACTAAACCACCAGCACCAGTAGTAATCATTTCATTGTATTGAACAGTTTGCTAAGAGAGCAGATTTCAGGTGCTATCACCACACACAAAAAGTGATAACTGTGTGGAGATGATGATAAACTTGACCCCAGTAATCATTTCCCTTCCCTAATGGCTCAGTCAGTAAATAATCCTGAAATGCAGGAGACCACCTGCAATGTAGGAGACCCAGGTTCTATCCCCGGGTCAGGAAGATCCCCTGGAGAAGGAAATGGCAACCCACTCCTGTATTCTTGCCTGGAGAATCCCATGGAGAGAAGGGGGTGGCAGGCTATGTCCATGGGGTCCCAGGAGTCGGGCATGACTTAGCGACTAAACCACCAGCACCAGTAGTAATCATTTCATTGTGTTAAAGTTCCTCAAAACACCATGCTGTACACCTTAAATATATATAGTTTTATTTAAAATAAACAAGCAAATAAATGAATATTTCAAGTCCAGATATTTCTGGTGTAATGCCTTAATGCCTGTTCCCTTTCATCTGTGTAATATACCCTCACCGTGGGGGAAGAAAATCCATAACTCTGATACATAACATACCTCTCAAGTCTCTCTCAACAGTTGGAATAAAATCATGTCTAGATTTGCCCGTGGGTTATAGCAGGTATTCTCCAAATCATATTTGTCTGTTTATTTCAAATAGAAGCTGTTTTCCTTTACATAACTTTTCCTTTTCTTACTGTGCTGCTGGTTAATTTGCAAGGAAATTGCTTCTCTAAACACAAATCCCAGGCCAGATTGGAAATAACACGCTCGGAGTCCATTTTTAGGTATTATGTATCATCCCACTTCCCCTTCAGAATCAGAAACAGGCATCTGCATGTTTACTTCTACAAATTTGGCCCCAGAGTCAACGGAGCACAGAAGGCCTCTACGGACGTCTTTAAAGCCAAGAATTTAAGCTCTACCTCCTGGTCTACTTTAAATAACGAAGAACATAGGGTTTTTTTTCCCTTGACCTTTGAATTGGGGAGCAAATCTGATTATGCTGGACTACTATTATTTTTAAAATCTCGGGAAAAATTATGAAATTATTTATGAGGCAATAATGAATGTGATTTAGATTCTTAATGTGGATTTCATGAGACTAAATTATCTGAGGGCCTCCAGCACCTGAAACATCATCATTTGTTTGTTTAAGCAGCGTTTATTGAGCATTAAGTATAAAATATAACAGTCAGGCAAAAATCCAGTGAGACACGGCTTTTGACCTTAAAGTTATAAATGATCTAATAAAGACAGACATGTACATATATGATCGAAGAATATAAAAAAAGAGTGAGCCACGTGCGTACACCTAATCATAAATTCTTACAAGTGATTGTGTTGAAGTAGACTTATTAATAGTTTTCTTTCTTATACCATTTGTATTTAGGAAAATAAAACCACCTCCTATACAAGAAGGAAACAACTGTCAAGCTATTTCATGAGCTGAATTAGCACTTAGCGTTAAATGTCTAAGCTACACCATAAAAGTGGGGGCTTTGCTTTGTTTTGCTTTTTAACTGAGAGATATTTAGCCCTATAAAATAGGCTACTTCCCCAAATACCAAATTTTAGTATATGGCTTTGCCTTTATGTTGCATTGTTTCTCGTTTTAATGTGCAGCCACCCAAACTTGAAGCTATTATGGCTTCAGCTGAAAATTCTAGATGTCATTAGCCAGTGTTTCATCATCAGGGAAAGACTATTTTACAACAGAATTCCCCAACAAAACTTATCCTCTCTCACCAGCACCCATTCTCCACTCCCTTTCTTTTAGCTGCTCCGTTAGTCGGTGCAAATTGCATTTCACTTTATTGCTTTCCAGGGCTTCTAAGTGCTTGTTTAGAAACAAATGTTCTTAAGTCCAAGCTGAAGTCCAGGATCCATTTAATGTAATTTTTTGACAATCAGCCAGTCCTTTGCTCAGTAATTTCAGTTTCTGTCAATAAGAACCAGAACATGGAATTGCTGAAGCTTTAAGGAGTTGGAGTCTATGCGGTCCATGAAGGCACATCATAAGCTGGTCAAACTCTTCCTAAACTGTTTCTGGTTAGGCAGCATTGCTTTTTGCTTAAGAATTTTCAAGTGACTATTCCAGATTTTAAAAGAATTCAGCATTATATTGATGGACTCATGCCATCTAAAAATTTTTTACTACTGTCATTATAACTATCTTATTCTGCATTGTATTTTCATATCAGTCTAGCAGTCAGCAAATGATTAATATAATAAAACTCCATACTAGTTAAAGGAACTGTTGTCAAAGAAAGGCTTATTGTCTAGAAACTGTGCGTTTATGCTTCTCTCCCTAATAGTTCTTTATACGTCTAATAGTTTCAAAGCCAGTGATATGTATTAGGTGTCCTTCCATCCAGTACTTAGATGGTTCTTCCCCCACATGGCCTAATTCCCTAACTGGTGAGTCTGGTAGACGTTTTGCAGTCCTTGTCCTACTGGACTTGACTGAAGCATGTTTTGCTATTGGTTAGTGCTCTCTTAAGTCTCTCACAAATACATCTTAAATACCATTCTGGTCATTGGGAAGACAAAGTGAACAAGATAACCATGGTCGTTTCCCAGACAGAGATTATTGCCCAGTGAAGAATTCAAAGCAAACAGGCAATTACAGAAAACAAAACTCTCTCCCCTTTAATTTTATGACTTTATTCAAGCAAGAGTTTATTTTCTTTCTGAGTCATTTTCATCACAATATCTTTTGCTGGATGCTCTTTGTGTTAAATATTGCTGTTCCTCGGGCTTCCTGTCTAGGCCCTTTTTCTGCTCTACCCGTTCCCTGTAGGTGATCTCACCAGACCTCATCCACCTTTGATGTGCCTGTGATGACAACTTTCTTGATCTGAAAACCCATTAGCCAAGAGCTTGCTAGACATCTCCACCTGAGGGTCCCTTTGGCTCTTCAAACTCAGCATGTTCAAAGTTGAACTCATTAGTTTTAATATCTATTCTTCAGACGTTTATTTCCCCCATCCCCCATTATATTCTTTTTTCTTAGCTAATGGTATTGCTGTCTACCTAGAATATTTTCACTACAGATTTCTATGAGCGCAGAAGACTGTCCTGACCAGGTCTACATCTCTAGTTCTTAATAAATCGAAGCATTGAAAGTATGTGTTGAGTAAATTAGAGGTTGTCTTGAATCTTCTGTATCCTACACAATTAGTAAGATTGGTTCAAGTGATTCTTTAGTCCTGAAAATCCCCAAATCTCTCTGGAATTCACCCCCTTGTCATTATCATTACAACATTCTATCTACTTTAAATTCTTTTATAATTTTACAGAGACACTCTTTTTGTCTCTGTATCTCTGTCTGTATCACGATGTCTCTCAATGGAACCCCACACCCCCATTAAATTTTATTTTATAAAACACCCAGTGCAGATGCAATTGCTTGAGATGTGCAGAGTCTGTTATGTTCTTTCACCCTGTCACTGGCCCTTGCCACTGAACACCAAATTAAACGCTAACCATTGCCTTATCTCATAAGTTCTCTTTCTCCTCCTTTTTTAAAATTTTAATTTATTGGATGTGCCAGGTCTTACTTTCAGCACATGGGATGATTGTGGCGTACAAGATCTTCAGTTGCAGCATGCAAACTCTTAGTTGCTGCATGTGGGATCTAGCTCCCTGACCAGGAGTTGAACCGTGGCCCCCTGTATTGGGGGTGCAGATTCTTAGCCACTACACCACCAGGAAAATCCCTCTCTCCTTCTTCTTCTTTCATTTGCAAGGCAAAATTCCATTTCCAGGAAATACACTTTCTAAGAAATCTTAACGTCTGGTTAAAATGAGGAAAAGGGCTTGGTGGGGGAGCAGGAACGGAGGTTGTTTATTAGGAGATTAAACTAGAACATGCCCTGATACTACTCTATAACTATAGTCCCAAACCATGTGGAAACGGTCTCCAGAAGGTAGCCTAATACGAAGCTACCCTCCTGCTATCATTTAGGTAAATTCCTCTTTAAGACACACTCAGAATCACTGTGGTTTTAACTGACAGAAATTCCATAAATTATCAGAACATAATATTCATTTTATTCTTCATCATTTCATTCTGTCACACGTCAGTGTCATCTTCCTGCCAATCAGATTCACTCTAGGACTGATTAGTAAGGTTGTGTTACAATATTGATTTGAATTCTCCAGCTTTCCAGTGTTTATTATCAGGACCCCCATTACCCAAGTGCCACAGAATTATAGTGCTTCCTTTAGTTCAGTTCAGTTCAGTCGCTCAGTCGTGTCCAACTCTTTGTGACCCCATGAACCGAAGCACGCCAGGCCTCCCTGTCCATCACCAATTCCCGGAGTTCACCTAGACTCACATCCATCAAGTCAGTGATGCCATCCAGCCATCTCATCCTCTGTCATCCCCTTCTCCTCCTGCCCCCAATCCCTCCCAGCATCAAAGCCTTTTCCAATGAGTCAACTCTTCGCATGAAGTGGCCAAAGTACTGGAGTTTCAGCTTTAGCATCATTCCTTCCAAAGAAATCCCAGGGCTGATCTCCTTCAGAATGGACTGGTTGGATCTCCTTGCAGTCCAAGGGACTCTCAAGAGTCTTCTCCAATACCACAGTTCAAAAGCATCAATTCTTCGGTGTTCAGCCTTCTTCACAGTCCAACTCTCACATCCATACATGACCACAGGGAAAACCATAGCCTTGACTAGACGAACCTTTGATGGCAAAGTAATGTCTCTGCTTTTGAATATGCTCTCTAGGTTGGTCATAACTTTCCTTCCAAGGAGTAAGCGTCTTTTAATTTCATGGCTGCAATCACCATCTGCAGTGATTTTGGAGCCCAGAAAAATAAAGTCTGACACTGTTTCCACTGTTTACCCACCTATTTCCCATGAAGTGATGGGACTGGATGCCATGATCTTCATTTTCTGAATATTGAGCTTTAAGCCAACTTTTTCACTCTCTGCTTTCACTTTCATCAAGAGGCTTTTTAGTTCCTCTTCACTTTCTGCCATAAGGGTGGTGTCATCTGCATATCTGAGGTTATTGATATTTCCCCTGGCAATCTTGATTCCTCTTGTGTTTCTTCCAGTCCAGTGTTTCTCATGATGTACTCTACATAGAAGTTAAATAAGCAGGGTGACAATATACAGCCTTGATGTACTCCTTTTCCTATTTGGAACCAGTCTGTTGTTCCATGTCCAGTTCTAATTGTTGCTTCCTGACCTGCATATAGATTTCTCAAGAGGCAGGTCAGGTGGTCTGGTATTCCCATCTCTTGAAGAATTTTCCACAGTTTATTGTGATCCACACAGTCAAAGGCTTTGGCATAGTCAATAAAGCAGAAATAGATGTTTTTCTGGAACTCTCTTGCTTTTTCCATGATCCAGTGGATGTTGGCAATTTGATCTGTGGTTCCTCTATCTTTTCTAACACCAGCTTGAACATCAGGAAGTTCATGGTTCACATATTGCTGAAGCCTGGCTTGGAGAATTTTGAGCATTACTTTACTAGCGTGTGAGATGAGTGCAATTGTGTGGTAGTTTGAGCATTCTTTGGCATTGCCTTTCTTTGGAACTGGAATGAAAACTGACCTTTTCCGGTCCTGTGGCCACTGCTGAGTTTTCCAACTTTGCTGGCATATTGAGTGCAGCACTTTCACAGCATCATCTTTCAGGATTTGAAATAGCTCCACTGGAATTCCATCACCTCCACTAGCTTTGTTTGTAGTGATGCTTTCTAAGGCCCACTTGACTTCACATTCCAGGATGTCTGGGTCTAGGTCAGTGATGGTGCTTCCTTCATCAGGATCCAAAAAGGAGATAGAGCCATTTGGGGGAGGGGGGAGGTGTAAATCACTAAGTGCTTTGTGCAATACATGTCAAGGCCTTGGATTTTCATGAATTAACAACTGACCTCTGAAACTTTTTTTCCTATTGAATATAGACAGGCCTGAGCTGTATCACACCAAGTTACTACAGTCAGAGTCAAAGGGTTCTGGCTCCATTGTTTTCTCTAACCAGCCCACTCTTCCCAGTCCCCAGACCTCCTTCTCTGGACCTTTATCTGAGAGGCAGGTCAGAGCTGTAAAGAGGGGGCACTCTGCAGTTTACTATTCTGACAGCTTTATCTATTAGCTCTATCCCCTGTCTCACCCACTCTCTGCCCCAATTTCTTCCTTTTTTAAAGAAATGATAAAAGCACCTACCTTGTAGGTAAAGATAAAAATTAAATGTTTATATATGTGACATACTGAGAAGGGTATCTAGCATGTAGTTGGCATTATTAATATGTTATACCCTTAAAACCCTTCTGCCCCTACCACCTCCCCAATTACAGCTCCCTGTTCTGTGCTGAGTCACTCAGCCATGTCCGACTCTTTGTGACCCATTGGACTATAGTTTACCAGCCTCCTCTTGGCCTTGGGATTTTTCAGGCAAATATACTGGAGTGGGTTGTCATTCCCCTCTCCAGGGGATCTTCCCCACCCAGGGATTGAACCCATATCTCTTGTGTCTCCTTCAGGGCAGACTGTTTACCTGCTAAGCCATCAGGGAAGCCCTATGACTTCCTATTACCAAACAGATTTTGGAAGTTTTAAAAACCTTGGCCTACAAATGGGACAGATGTCCTTTAAGACTTGTCCACACTCTGTCCTTTTAGCCTTCTCTCTAGCCTTTCCTCTATTTATGTGTGTGTGCTAAGTTGCTTTAGTCGTGTCCTACTCTTTGTGGCCCTATGGACTGTAGACTACCAGGCTGCTCTGTCCATGGGATTCTCCAGGCAAGAATACTAGAGTGAGTTGCCGTGCCCTCCTCCAGGGGATCTTCCTGACCCAGGGATCGAACCCGTGTCTCTTATGTCTCCTGCACTGGCAGATGGATTCTTTACCACCTCCCTATTTGTAACCCCTGTTTTTAATCATGTCAAGCTGCATTCCAAGCTCTCTCAGGACCTCACAAACATACTAATAAGCACTACTCCTTTAAGACTAGCTCTTTAGCCAAACACTGGCTTCTCCAGGAAGGTCTCTGGCCCAGTGGTTAGTCCTTAAGCAGGCAGTCAAGTTGTATAAGCTTGCACAGCCCACGTTTGCAGTGTCACAACCCTTTGCTTCCTTAGGTGTCTTTCCGACTATACATTCTCCACTTGGTGAATGTAGTGCTCAGTGTCTACAGAAATGGTGCTCAGTATGTTTGCTGAATAATTGAATGCTGTCAACAGAAATTAGTATATATGCACATGAGATTTTAACTTTTATTGATTTAGTTTTTGGTCTTTTATTGTTGGGCTTCTGTGGTGGCTCAGTGATAAAGAATCCACCTGCAATGCAGGAGACACAGGTTTGATCTCTGGGTCAGGAAGATCCCTTGGAGAAGGAAATGGCCACCCTCTCCAGCATTCTTGCCTGGGAAATCCCATGGACCGAGGAGTCTGATAGGCTACAGGCCATAGAGTCACAAAAGAGTCAAACACAACTTAGTGACTAAAAAACATATTTTTTGTTAAACATCTTGAAACCTTTTGCAAGGCTGAACTTACATGAAATATACACATGTAATAAAAGCTAGCATCTTGGAGAGCTGTCTCCCGGGAAAAACCATAGATGATCACTCTAGCAATGATCATAGCCTGACTGTGCTTTCAGAAATAAATCAACTGAAATACTATCCCATTTCTTTAGATCTATTTGCCTCAATTTCTTTAGAGTTGCTGGCATCTTATGTTCAGGTAGCACACATCAAGGAACTGCATTTATTGAAGTGGACAACCCCACAGAGAGATTCATTTGTGAAACTGGGTGGGTGTGAGCATCCTTGCTGCCCTGCTCTTATGATGTGTGATAGAACATTAATATGCCCAAAGTCAGAGCTCCAGGAGACAGTGTCCCTGCCTGAGAGGGTCCCCCGAAGCCTGAAATCTAATAGCATCGTGACTCCAAGTCACTGCCTTATTAAAGGTGTAAACAACTAAACCCACGAGGGAAGAGCCAAAGCATTGCAACTCAGCCTACAAATTTTATAGGCTTACATTCTTGCAAACTGTTTCAGGATAGAAAAATCATAACATTGGCCCATGCTCTGGGATTTCACAATTTAAAATATGCTCGATTCATGCCTGCAATTAATGTGCTATCTAAGCATTCATGTACCGTTTGAGCACAGAATGCTGGCAGGCTTCAAGCTGTCTCAGAGGGTGTATTTCCCATGTTTTGTTGCATCAGTCTGAGGCCCTCTGAAGTCAGAAGCTGGGTATTAGTTGTTGTTCATGTTGATGATTATGGGCTTCTCTGGTGGCTCAGTGGTAAAGAATCCTCCTGCCAGTGCCTGTCAATGCAGGAGACATGGGTTCAATCCCTGGATTGGAAAGATCCCCTGGAGAAGGAAATGGCAACCCACTCCAGTATTCTTGCCTGGAAAATCCCATGGACAGAGGAACCTGGCAGGCTACAGTCCATGGGGTTGCAGAGTCGGACACAACTTAGCAAGTCAACAACAACAACAGCAACATGTTGATGATTCTCCAGAGGAATGACCACATCATGAACCTATTGCGAAATGTGGTGTGGGGCTCACTTTTCTTGTGGACAGAATTCTGACAACATCCTAACAGCTGTACAACCCGCTGCCTAGGAGAGATTTTAAATCAGAGGAGGAATGAGAGCTCCCTTGTCAACAGGCTGGCTTCCATGTGCCTCATGTTGGCATAGGTAAGAGATGACATAAGAGCAAAGACAGTTGTCAAATACGACACAAGGGAACGACCCTGGACCCAGTGAGCATGCAGGTGGTCAGAAACAAAACCCAGACTGCCCTCAAGCTGCGGTCACAATGAGGTCATGGCTAAAGAATGTTCCCAGGGGAGCTGCCTCTGATGGCACTGCCAGTAGAGCTGATTCTCGTTCAGCACCCGAGGGAAGTGGACCTCAGAGAACTGCGGCAGCCCAGATGGGGACGGGGGAACAGAGACCTCAACAAGGGCCCTCACACACACGGACTGGCATGAATGCCTCAGGAAACACCAAGCCTGGCACATGGCTCAGGACAGCAGACTGTGTGCAGCTGTTAAGGCTGTGTGGAAAGGCTCTGTGGAAAATGGAAATCAAGGAAATAAAGCAGAGATTCTTCATGGCTTGTCAGTTATTTCACTCCAAAGGACGTTTCAATTGCAGGGGAAGGTTGGAATAGTCAGATAGCTGCAGTTTCAGTGTTTACTTCTCCCTGAGACATGTAGCATGGCGGCAGCTGTCTACCTGTTTATCTTGCTGGTGTTCTTGTCTGATTTCTCAGGGTTTTATTAATGTTTTACTTTTTTGTATTCTTTAGACAAGCTCAAATGATAGTCATTATAGTTACCTCCCTAAATTTTATTATATTTCACCAGTCCATTTGTGGGGGAGTTATTTGCTAATCTAACCTTCACAGTAGTCTATTAAATTGCAGCCAAGTTTCTCTTCAGTCTAGGCTATGCAAATAGTGAAATATGTATGCATTTATCAGCCTCTGTAGGACACATTTAAGAGTTTTCAAATAAATTTGAAAGAGTGTTACTAAATTCCTGTTTTAAAAAATGCAATGACACTTTATTAGCCCTCTCCAAATTCCTAATGTTATTAGAAACCCCAAGATCTATGTATGTTGGCAGCATTTTTAGGGGAGAGGACTTGGATTAAAGATAAAGAGTTCTAATTTCTATGGATGGGCATTATTTTACATCATCCCTTTCCCCCACCCCTGCCCTAATCTTCCTATCTGGAGAATTTCACTCCATAAATATCACTGGAGAACCAGAAGTGAATAGGTAATAGTTTATGAACTATTTTGAATATGAGGTTCAAGTCCCATATAGCATTTGAGGGAAAAAATGCAAAGAATGACCAGACCTATAGCAGGATGGTCCTTCATCCCTGCAGACATTTCTAGGATAAAAAGGAAACACGTTGGGAGACCAGAGTTGAGGGCATCAGCCATGTCAGGAGGAGCAGAGTGTGGGGAGAAGACAGCCAGCTGGAGGTTTTAATGGTGGTGGTGGTGGTGGTTAGTTGCTAAGTCATGTCCGACTCTCTTGTGACCACATGGACTGCAGCCCGCCAGGCTCCTCTGTCCACGGGATTTTCCAAGAAAGAATACTGGAGAGGGTTGCCATTTCCTTCTCCAGGGAATCTTCCTGACCCAGAGATCAAACCTGCGTCTCCTGCAGTGGCAGGCAGATTGTTTACAACTGAGCCACCTGGGAAGCCAGGAAAGCCAGGCTAGTTATGTGATAGGAACTCATCTTGGTCTATGCTGTGTGAAATATTCTTATTACAACTCACCCTATTCTACAAAAGTATGTTCTATGAGTTAGCTATTCTGACTTAATCCGTAGACCTGCAAGGAGCAGCCTTTATTGCTGGAAAATTCTGCCCATGACTTCCAAAAGCCTACAACTCCAGTTGCATGTGGGCGGGGCCTGGTGCATTGCAGGTTCTCAATAAATACTTGATGTGTGGATGTACAAATGAATAGACTAAGGAGTTTTTTGGGTTTTTTTTTTTTAGTAAAAATAAATGAATCTGGCCAATTGAACTAAGACTATGTAGACACAGAGTTACAAGCAGAATAAATTCTTGTATCCTTATGCTGTTGGAAGTGGTTGAGGTAGGATTCGCGGTATCTCTCATTTGGAATTCAGCAAGACGAGCCGTCTCATTATGCGAAGCAGTACACTGAGTAATAAGAAATCTGGCATGGCTACAGTATCTTGCACATAGGCTATGCTCAATAAACATTTATTGAATGACTGTCTTGTTACCAAGACTTTGCAGCAATAAGCTTTAGAGGTTTTAGTCTGACCATCTGCTTGAGTGGGATGAGTTGCAATGATGATCGTTCCAATTGGGTTTGTGTTCACAAATTCCTAAAATTCAAGTGAGATAGATGCAGATCCTCTGTCAGAAAATATTGCAATATCTGGGAATCTATTGCTTTTCAAATAAAAGGCACGGAGGTGGGACTGCTTTACACTGATGGCCGTAGATGGGAGCAGAAGCACCAGGAAACATATTGAGGAAGCTTTACAATTGAATTTTGCTCTTTGGGGAAACTCGGCCAAAGCTGCCTGGTCATTTTTCATGGAAAACGAGATGCCTTTGGTCAGTGGTGCTAAGATGGCTTCTTGATAGCCCTTTCAATGTCAGCTAAATTCTGTGCATCGGTCCTCACCGTGACTGCCTGAGTGACTTCTCTCTAACTCATATGAAGCTATGCAGTGGGAAAAAGCGAAACATAGTTCAGGATGCAAACTCGTTGCGTGTCTGTGGGCTAACCACATACACCGTTCTGGCTGTTGCTTCCTTCTCTTCATATTCCTTCACAAATGTCCTGCCTGCGTTTTTTGTGAAAAATATTAAGAAAAGCTATTTTCTTGAATAATAACCCTGCCTACCCGCTTTGTTCACCAAGAAGCACACCAAGCTTTGGTTTTGTTGTTGTTGTTGATGTTTGCTTGTTTCCCTTTTCTTTGTGGTTTGGTCGCCCCAGCAGAAGTATCCCGAGCTGCCCCTACTGCCTGCAGCTGGGAGAGACGAGAGTGGAAACAAAAGACCGAAGCGTGCTAGTCTGTGGTTCTCTCCTTTCCCGGCACTTCTTCTCCTCCTCCTTTTCGTGTGTCTCCCTTCAACCTTTCAGTCTTAGGTCTCAGTGTTTACAATAGTGTATGGACTTGTCAAGGGAGAGAGAACTGGGAATCTAGGGGGTTTTTTTGTTTGCTTTTTTTTCCCGACAAATTACATTTCTTTAGTAAATAGGAATAAACGTCTCATTTGTTGTCTCATTGTTGTCTAGTCACTCAGTCATGTCCAGCTTTTGTGACCCCGTGGACTGTGGCACGCCAGGCTTCTCTGTCCTTCACTCAGTCATGTCCAGCTTTTGTGACCCCGTGGACTGTGGCACGCCAGGCTTCTCTGTCCTTCACTCAGTCATGTCCAGCTTTTGTGACCCCGTGGACTGTGG
>NW_011495018.1:15240500-15276275 GCF_000754665.1 Bison bison bison | reverse complement strand
GCTTTTGTGGCCCCGTGGACTGTGGCACGCCAGGCTTCTCTGTCCTTCACTCAGTCATGTCCAGCTTTTGTGACCCCGTGGACTGTGGCACGCCAGGCTTCTCTGTCCTTCACTCAGTCATGTCCAGCTTTTGTGGCCCCGTGGACTGTGGCACACCAGGCTTCTCTGTCCTTCACTCCGTCATGTCCAGCTTTTGTGACCCCGTGGACTGTGGCATGCCAGGCTTCTCTGTCCTTCACTGCTCCCAGAGTTTGCTCACATTCGAGTCCATTGAGTCAGTGATGCCATCCAACCATCTCATCTGTCATCCCTTCTCCTCCTTCCCTCAATCTTTCCCAGCATCGGGGGCTTTTCAGATGAGTTGGCTCTTCCCATCATGTGGCCAGCATATTGGGGCTTCAGCTCCAGCATCAGTCCTTGGAATGAATATTTAGGGTTGATCTCCTTTAGGATTGACTGGTGTAATCTCCTTGCTGTCCACGGGACACTCAAAAGTCTTGAGTACAAATGGATGGACATGATAAAGCCTAGAGCCCATGGAATCTCATAAAAGAGTTCTCCAGTGGCAAAGGCATTGGGGTGAGGATGGAGTAGGGTGTGGAAAGCAAACCGGAGGCTGTGACTCTGTACTATGAAGAGCCCCAGAGTCAATCCTCTTGCACCTCTTGCAACATATAACCGCAATTTCATGTTTCCAAGACTCAACACCCAGAGCCCCAGCTTTGACTGTAAAGTTTAGATAGTGATTATTACTTTAACCACCCCCTCAGAGTAGCTGTGAGAGTCACGGGAGAATTTTTTTTCAAGTGATATTTTGAAGAATTTTGTCAACTCTTTAGTGCCAAAAACAAAAAAAAAGTTGGTAGAGATTGCTGTCACTGAAAGAGACTTTAAAATTACTATAGCTGCTATTAGCCAACAGCAATAAGTAACTTTTACAACCAAGAAGAAAAATAATATGATTAAATTCTCTGACAAATAGTAATTTCATCTTATTCAAATACTCTTCTTCTGAGGAGATCTCAGAAAATATAGAGCCGTTTACAGAGATTAATATGTCCTAACTTCCTTTTTATGAGGTAAATAAAGGAAAAAAGCTAAGGTCATGAAAAATTTGAGGCCTCGTGGTTGCTAGAATTGGGGAAATTAGTTTGTATTCCTATTTTTAAAAATGTATGGGTTCCGTGAATAGGAGTCATGTGTGTGTGCTCAGTTTTGTCTGATTCTTTGCAACTTCATAGGCTATAGACTGCCAGGCTCCTCTGTCCATGGAATTTTCCAGGCAAGAATACTGGAGTGGGTGGCCATTTTCTTCTCCAGGGGATATTCCCAACCCAGGGATCAAACCTGTGTCTCTTGTATTTTCTGTATTGGCAGACAGATTCTTCACCACTGAGCCACCCAGGAAACCAGGGGGCATGATCCTTTAAAAAATAAAACTATTGTCTAGGTCAGATAGTTGTCTGGGGAGCCAGAGTAAAATAGGGAAGAATATAGGATTTCCTCACAATGGGCTGGTTCTGATGGCATCTTTCCTGTGAGCCTTGTCTTGGTCAGGAGCTTCTGGTCATCTCTTGCCTCCACCAACCCCATTGGGATATCGGTTCCTGCCATCAAGAACCAGAGGACAGTGCTTAGGGAGGGATAGAAGTTTGAAGGGTCCATCTACATTTCTTCACAACTCAATATTTGTTTGCTCTTGTCTCATTCCTTCAAATCTCACAGAATCTCCTAGTTCTGAGCCTTGAACTTTATTTTTTGTTTTTGTTTTTTAGTTTTTTTTTCCCTCTTTTGGGGTTTTTGGGAGAACGGATACATGTATATGTATAGCTGAACACCTTTGTTATTAACCTGAAACTGCCACAGCATTGTTAATCGGCTGCACCCTAATACAAAATGTTTTTGGTGTTAAAAGAAAAATAAATTTTAAATTTCCCCTCTCTCATTTTAAAGACTCTTTTAAATTTATTTTTTCATTGGAGGAAAACTGCTTTACGATGTTGTTTAGGTGTCTGCCATACAACAATGCAAATCAGTCATAATTATACTTATATCACTTCCCTCTTGAGCCTCCTTTTCCTCTGCCATCTCACCCCTCTAAGTCAACACAGGGCACCAGGCTCAGCTCCCTGCATTATATAGCAGCTCGTTACCAGCTGTGTTTTACACATGGAGGTATGTATATGTTGATGCTATTTTCTCCATTCATCCCTCTCTCTCCTTCCCCCACTGTGTCCACAAGTCCATTCTTCACATCTGCATCTCCATTCCTTCCCTGGAAATCGGGTCATCTATACCGTTGTTCTAGATTCCGTATATATGCACCAATATATGACGTTTGTTTTTCTCTTTCTGACTTACTTCACTCTGTATAATAGGCTCTAGGTTCATCCACCTCACTAGAACTGGCTCAAATTCATTCTTTTTTATGGCTGAGTTGTATGTATATACCACATCTTTATCCATTCATCTGTAGGTTGCTTCCATATCCTGGCTATTGTAAATAGTGCTGCAATGGCCTTTAGGGTACATGTGTCTTGTAGAAGTGCGGCTTTCTCAAGGTTTATGCTCAGTAGTGGGATTGGTGGGTCGTATGGTGATTCAGGGACTTCCCTGGTAGCTCAGAGAGTAGAGAGTCCACCTGCAGTGCAAGAGACCTGGGTTCTATCCCTGGGTTGGGAAGATCCCTCAGAAGAGGGCATTGCAACCCACTCCAGTATTCTTGCCTGGAGAATCCCCATGGACAGAGGAGCCTGGTGAGCTACTGTCCATGGGCTCGCAAAGCGTCAGACATGACTGAGCAACTAACATAACATTAAACATGGTAGTTTTATTCCTAGTTTTTTTAAGGAATCTCTTTACTGAGAGCCCCTTGGACTGCAGAGATCAGTCAATCCTAAAGGAAATCAATCCTGAACATTCATTGGAAGAACTGATGCAGAAGTTGAAGCTCCAATAGTTTGGCCACCTGATGTGAAGACCTGACTTGTTAGAAAAGACCCTGATGCTGGGAAAGATTGAAGGCAGGAGGAGAAGAGGATGACAGAGGATGAGATGGTTGGATGGCTTCACCGACTCAATGGTCATGAGTTTGAGCAAACTCAGGAGATGGTGAAGGACAAGGAAGCCTGGCATGCTGCAGTCCATGGGGTTGCAAAGAGTTAGACCCGACTGAGCGAATGAACAACAACAACAAATACTAGTCTCCATAGTGGCTGTATCAACTTACATTTCCACCAACAGTGTGAGAGGGTTCCATTTTCTCCACGTCCTCTCCAGCATTTATTGTTTATAGATTTTTTTGGTGATGGCCATTCTGACTGGTGTGAAGTGATACCTCATTATAGTTTTGATTTGCTTTTCTCTAATAATTATTGATGTTGAGCATCTTTTCATGTGTGAATTGGCAATCTGTATGTCTTCTTTAGAGAACTCTAGAGACTTTTTTTGATGTGGACCATTTTTAAGGACTTTATTGAATTCGTCACAATATTGCTTCTGTTTTATCTTTTGGTGTTTTGGTGGGGAGGCATGTGGGATCTCATCTCCCCAACCAGGAATCAAACCCACATCCCTTGCATTGGAAGGCAAAAATCTTAACCACTGGACCACCAGGGAAATCTCTGAGCCATGAACCAGGCATGAATGGCCATGTGTCTGCCTCTCTCCTATACCATCTCATACCTTCCAGATGCCAGTCTGAAGAGAGGGAAGGAGCCAAGCATTAGAGTCAGGCTGGGGTTCAATTCCTGACTCTTCCACCCACCTTGCACAGGCAAGGGAAATATATAGTACTCAAAAAATGTCTGTTATTATTATGCATATTACTTGTAAACCCATACATGGTTTTATCCATTCTCTCTCTTATGCTGCCTTTGCTTGCTTCAGATATACCCCTTCTTGATACTTCATCTCTGTCTCTCTTCTGGTCACTGACCCCTGGCTGGCCCTGCCCAGCTCTGACAATAACATGAATTATAGTTTCAATGTACAAAGATCTATGGTTAAGAGATGCAGGGTAGCAAGGTAATTCCCTTCTAAAGTAGCAAGGTAATTCCCTTCTAAAGTAGCAAGGTAATTCCCTTCTAAATGGAAAATGGCCATCACAAGTATTTTCATGGCACAATATTTCATTCTAGTGAGTTTTTCTTTTTAATTTTTTCAGGACATGTAAGAAAGGAGAAAAAAAAGGAAATTGAAATAGCAAACTAAAAATTTATAGTGTTTAATTATAATAAGCAGGCAAGTTAAAGATATCTCAAATTAAGGAGAGGAAAAAAAAGGGCTAAATAATTATATAGCCCTTTATTGAATGTTATACAATATATCAAGTACTTTACATACGTTATCTGATTCACTCATTACAAAGCCCTTTCTGAAAGGGCTTTTTTCCCTTTTTGCAGCTGAGGAGACTTGGGCCTAGAAATAACAGTCTCGCTGTCTAAGTGACATGCTGTATAAGTGGTAGAGCCAGGATTCAAACTCAGTTTTGCTTTTCATAGTGCAGTGGGCTGAATCTAGGACCTGCCTATAAGAGGCTCCTCATAGTCTGTTGTCATACCAGAGCCACAGATAGGCTCCTAGGATGGTCCATCATAAGTTAGAAAATTTAAGCTAAGCTATAAATTATTCTTATAGTAAAAATGCATGGTGCATTTAATCGAACATTTAAGAATAGCAAAACAAAATAACAATAGCTAGGAGAGTGGAAAAAGTTGGCTTAAAGCTCAACATTCAGAAAACTAAGGTCATGGCATCTGGTCCCATTACTTCATGGCAAATAGATGGGGAAACAGTGGGAACAGTGGCTGACTTTATGTTTTGGGGCTCCAAAATCACTGCAGATGGTGATTGCAGCCATGAAATTAAAAGACGCTTACTCCTTGGAAGGAAATTTATGACCAACCTAGAGAGCATATTCAAAAGCAGAGACATTACTTTGCCAACAAAGGTCCGTCTAGTCAAGGCTATTGTTTTTCCAGTAGTCATGTATGGATGTGAGAGTTGGACTGTGAAGAAAGCTGAGCACCAAAGAATTGATGCTTTTGAACTGTGGTCTTGGAGAAGACTCTTAAGAGTCCCTTGGACTGCAAGGAGATCTAACCAGTCCATTCTAAAAGAGATCAGTCCTGGGTGTTCTTTGGAAGGACTGATGCTAAAGCTGAAATTCCAATACTTTGGCCACCTCATGCAAAGAGTTGACTCATTGGAAAAGACTCTGATGCTGGGAGGGATTGGGGGCAGGGGGAGAAGGGGATGACAGAGGATGAGACGGCTGGATGGCATCACTGACTCGATGGACATGAGTTTGGGTGAACTCTGGGAGTTGGTGATGGACAGGGAGGCCTGGCGTGCTGCAGTTCATGGGGTCGCAAAGAGTCGGACACGCCTGAGCAACTGAATTGAACTGAACATTTGTTGAACACTTGACTTATGCCAGGCAGTATCCCGAGTGGGCTTTGAAAGTGTCAAGTTATTTTATCCTCACATCAACCAGATGAAGTGGTATTGTAATTATTGCTGTTTTACAGATGAGGAAACCGAGCCCAGAGAATTAAGAAATGTGTCCAGGTTCACATAGTAAGTGGTAGAGTTAAGAATTGAATCCAGGTAGCATCGTATCAGAAGCTATATTTGTAACCTCCATCCTGTATCAACTGCATACTTACTTTTGCTTTAATTTCACTTCTTTGAATTTCTTTTAAAAAATATATTTTCTTTGAGAACTGTAGTGGCAAGGTCTCCCTAATCAGTAGTAACCTGCCCTTCAGCAGTTGTAGTTAATATCTGGATGCTCTCAGTGAGGCTTCCCTGATAGCTCCGTTGGTAAAGAAACTGCCTGCAATGCAGGAGACCTTGGTTCAATTCCTGGGTTGGGAAGATCCGCTGGAAAAGGGATAGGCTGCCCACTCCAGTATTCTTAGGCTTCCTTTGTGGCTCAGCTGGTAAAGAATCCACCTGCAATGTGGGAGACCTGGGTTCGATCCCTGGGTTGGGAAGATCCCCTGGAGAAGAGAAAGGCTACCCACTCTAGTATTCTGGCCTGGCCTGTAGAATTCCATGGACTGTGTAGTCCATGGGATCGCAGAGTCGGACATACTGAGCCACTTGTACTTGCACTTTCTCGTTCTCGGTGAGGCATGCTAGGGAGCAAATATATCTCATGGAGTGATTCCCCACAGCTGTGCCCTGCCCAGTCTCTGGGGCTCTTCACTCTTACACTGAAATGGACTTGCTTGTAACTAACCATTTTTCTACCTAGAGTTAAAACATTTGCTATTGGGCTTCCCTGGTAGCTCAGCTGGTAAAGAATCAGCCTGCAATGCAGGAGACCCCTGGGTCAGGAAGATCCCCTGGAGAAGGGATAGGCTACCCACTCCAATATTCTTGCCTGGAGAATTCCATGGACAGAGGAGACTGGCAGGTCACAACGAGTAGGACACAACTGAAGGGCTTTCACTTTCATATTCCCAGGAGCCAGCTCTCTGGCATGTCCCTCCATTCCTACATCTTTGGTCCGCCCCAAGAGCTTGCTCCCCCAGGAGGTCTGTTGAGTCTGTGGATATGTACTGTTACGTATCTTACTGTCGTCCATGAGAAATGCAAAATTCCTTTTTTAAATCCTTTCATTTATTTTATTTTAAATCATATTTACATTGTCATTTATTGTATTTTAAATGACAGATTTTAAACCTTCCTATCCCTTGAGCCATATTTTAGATTCTTCTGTGAAGGGGAAGATCCTACCTGCTTGTTCAGTGTTCTTTGCCTAATACCTGGAACAGTCCTACTCCAAGTGTGTGTTTAAAAAGTACCTGTGCTGCTCCTGCTGAGTCACTTCAGTCATGTCCTACTCTGTGTGACCCCATAGATGGCAGCCCACCAGGCTCCCCCATCCCTGGGATTCTCCAGGCAAGAACACTGGAGTGGGTGTGAGATGAATGAATTGCTTTTGCTCAGTATTTACATCTCAAAGAGTGCTATTGTGCTTTTGAAAGTTCTTGTCATTCCTGTTTAAGTCTCTGTTGTTCAGAACCAGACCAGGATATCAGCTTCTTCATTCTTAGCCTGAGAAATGAAACTGTCATCAATTAAATTAGGTCATATGATCAGTTTCTGCTTGCATTGAACAGAATGAAACATTGAACACAAAGAGACTGCCAGGAGACATGGAGCTAGTGTTAGGTTTGAAACTGCTATTAAGAAAGCATCGTCCTTGTTATGTCTCTAGTTGGATGTCTGCGCTGTAGTCCTACAGTTTTGTGACCTGATACCTCCCCTTGGTACCCTCTGTTCATCCTCAATTTTATGTAGTCTACCTTAGTGTGTATATTCTTGCCTTACTATGATAGGAGCTAACCTTTGTCTTAAAGATACTGATGGAAGCATTCTCCCCAAAAGATTTAGTTTGTTTATAGAAATATTTTTTTAACAACCAAGTATGACTTACGTATGCTCTGTGTTTAAAAAGTTTTTAAATCTTGCTACTGTGTATATTAGTATTTAGCACAGTGTCCAGTAATTGCTTTTTATTCCCACTTACTCCCTCTGCCTTAGGGAGTGCTCAATAAATAATGACTCAGTGAATAATAGTTGCCATTATTATTATTAGAGAAAAGCCATATAAATTTGCAGTTTACCAGAAGAGAATATGACTTAGCAGCGCAAAAAGAAGAAATTGGTATCTTCTCTGCCATTCCTTTTGATGACTTACAAAATTTCAGTGATATTGATTAATTATCTCATCTTCCACTGTGCCTGCATGCAAAATAAGGACGACCTCTTTCTCTGGAAGCTTCATGACTTCACAAAAACTAAGATGCGTTGAGTCATTTGCAGAATAAATGTGAAGGGTAAGCCATGCTTACTCAGTACTTTAGACTATTGACCTAACCATAGACGTAGCGCTGAGATCATAATTTTTGCCCTTTTTCTTGAAGAGAAAAATAACTATCAGAGTTGCTGGCCAAGGTAGGAAAATTAAAGAGGGAAATCATGGCTCTGAAGAACGAGCATCCTTATAGGAAGATTAGTGATGGCAATAATAAAGCAGCTCCACCCCAGAAGAAGCAAAAGTGTGCATGTCCAGTAATCTTATCTGTGCCATAATGTATTGTGTATGGGTCTGGCCAAAGTCACTTTCTGAGCTAACAAGGCCATTTTTTATTTGAAGTATGAATACACTGTTGGGGCTGGGATACACTTTAAGACTGAGCCTCCTGTTTTCACAACTCACAGCTGAGTCGCCCTCTGCTGGAAGAAGCTGCCTCACCCAACGTTATGCCACCTCCCTGGGGACAACCTACATCCATTAGGAGGTTCAGAGGCTTGGCCTCTTGCCTTGATTTGATACAGCTCTAAAGGACCACCCCTCTGTTGCAGAGAGGCCTCTGTTGCAAATGCATCAGAGATGAACCTTTCCTTCTGCCCATTTCTGCCTCCATCATCCCACGCAGATGTTGTTCCTGAGGGTTCTTTCCAGTAAACTTCATGCACACAATTCTTGGAGTCTCAGAATCTGTTTCCTAGGAAACCTTGACATACAACATATATTCTGTCTACATTCTGAGGAACAATTATTATGACTATTTCCAAATTTATGAATGTCATCAATTTTATGATGATCACCAAACTCCCCTAACCTAGGGAATTTTCCCATTGACATTTGCCATACCATGTGATATGTACCTTCTTCTTCAAATGAAAGGAGTTTAAATGACCTCAAAATAGAGGAAATGCCCTGCTGCTGCTGCTGCTGCTAAGTCGCTTCAGTTGTGTCCGAGTCTGTGCAACCCCATAGATGGCAGCCCACCAGGCTCCCCCGTCCCTGGGATTCTCCAGGCAAGAACACTGGAGTGGGTTGCCATTTCCTTCTCCAATGCATGAAAGTGAAAAGTGAAAGTGAAGTTGCTCAGTCGTGTCCAACCCTCAGCGACCCCATGGACTGCAGCCTACCAGGCTCCTCCATCCATGGAATTTTCCAGGCAAGAGTACTGGAGTGGGGTGCCATTGCCTTCTCCAGAAATGCCCTGAGGGATCAGTATTTATTATAGTTCCCGTGTTATACCCCATAATCATTTCCAAAACAAGGGGAAAAGGTAGCAACCCAGGACTAGTCTCTGACCATCCAGTCAGGGTTCAGATTGTGACTGCAGAGATTATATTTGTTTCCTGGAGCTGCCATGAGAAATTAACAGAGACAAGGCGACTTCAGACAACAGGAATGTTTCCTCTCATGGCTGTGGAGGCCAGAAGTCCAAAATTAAGCTTTTGACAGGGTTGATTCCTTAAGGAGGCCCTGAGGGAGAATTTGTTCCCTGCCTTTCTCCTCGTTTTTTTGGTGGTTTCTGACAAGCCTTGGTATTTCTTGGCTTGTAGATACATTACCCCAGTCTCAGCCGCTGGATCCACGTGGAGTTTTCTTCTCTATGTAGCCTCTGTAAGGCCTCTTCTTATTTTTAATAAGGACACCAGGTCCATCCTAATCCAGCATGACTTCGTCTTAATAATTCATTACATGCACAAAGGCCCTATTTCCAAATAAAGTCACATTGTGCAGCTTCCCGGGTGGCTCAGTGGTGAAGAACCCGCCTGCCAATGCAGGGCACTCAAGAGGCACAAGTTCAGTCCCTGGGTTTGGAAGATTTCCTGCAGTAGGAAATGACAACCGTTCCCGTATTGTTGCCTGGAAAATCCCGTGGACAGAGGAGCCTGGCGGGCCACATTCCGTGGAGTCGCACAGACTGAGCACGCACTCACACACATACACTGAGGTTCTGGGCAGGCACGGAATTTGAGAGAGGATACTCTTCAGGCCACTACGAAGACCAGGTGAGGAGGGAGACAAGGTTTGCCTCTCTGTTGGTAGCTTTATTTGTGCTGCGAGTGTTTTCATTAGCCTGCTCTTTATTTTGAAGAAAATACAGTGAGACAGTTGTGTGCAGTGGGCCACACCCAGTGACAGAAGGCTTCTCAAAGGCTTAATCAATTAGATAATTAGAAAGACCAAGAGGGAATTGGTAAAGCAGCATGAGTAAAACTAGAGGAAGGATCATTACACAGACTCTGACCATTAACTTTTAGTTATACTGAGAAAGGAGCTTTGAGGGGGAGGAAATAGATTTGGAGAGAGATTTTATTCACTTTTACATACTTCATTTTCCAAAGCAAGCTCCGATGAGGTTGTTGAGTTCACACAATCAAATCATTAGAGGAAAAAGCCAAAAAGAATGCAGATATATTTAGTATGATCCCTCAATATATCTCAGGTCCTAAATGGAACTGCAGGCCTATCCTGTGAGTTCCAGAGAGCCCAGGAATGACCAGGATGCCTCCATGAGGACCCCATGGTCTTACTAAAAGCATCTTCTGCCTATTATCCACTTTCCTCTCATTTTTCCCCTCAGCCCTCTTGATTATAAAATTAAGGAAGTTTTAATCCAGCAAATAATGTTGGGTAAAGAAGTTTCCCAGGCTGCACAGACATATAAAAGCACACTTAGGAATCATTTCTACGTATGTCCATCATAAGATAGTTTTCTTTTTGCTGTTTAAGAAAGATTTCAGGGAATCTTTATCTTTTGTGTGTTCTTTTTCCCTCTGAACTTTTCACCACTTGCCTCAATGAATTATCATCTTCTCTAAAAAAACCTGGAGCTTGGTTCCACCTTTAATGAACAGATATCTATAACACTGATCCCATACCTGGAACCAAGTTTGAGCCAATGAAAGTCTCAGGAGGAAAAGATTAAAAAAAAAAAAAAAAGATCTGGATAATAAACCTCCCTTACTGCCCTACCTGGGCTTCCCAGATGCTCCAGTGGTAAAGAATCTAGCTGCCAATGCAGGAGATGCAAGAGATATGGGTTCAATCCTGAGTCAGGAGGATCCCCTGGAGGAGGAAATGGCAACCCAATCCAGTATTCTTGCCTGGAGAATCCCATGGACAGAGAAGCCTGGTGGGCTGTGGTCCACAGGGTGGCAAAGAGCTGGACATGACTGAAGCAACCTAGCACGCACGCACACAGCCCCACCATGTATCGCCGAAACAAAGGGGCAGGGAAGGGTTAAGGTGAAGAAGTGAAATGAAGTCGCTCAGTCGTGTCCGACTCTTTGGGACCCCATGGACTGTAGCCTACCAGGCTCCTCCCTCCGTGGGATTCTCCAGGCAAGAGTACTGGAGTGGGTTGCCATTTCCTTCTCCAGGGGATCTTCCTCACCCAGGGATCGAACCCAGGTCTCCTGCATTCCAGGCAGACGCTTTTAACCTCTAAGCCACCAGGGAAGCCCACAGGATTAAGGTGGAGCCAGATAAAAATGGCAGACATTCGATTGGTTTTGATGAACAAAAGTTACATCTCAAGTGATTTGACTTAATATAAAAATTTAAACATCTAGTGTTTTGTTGGGCACTGTGCTAAAAGCCCTTATTCATATATTATCTTTTATAAGCCTCAAAGTAACCTTACAGGATTGATGTTTATACATTTCTAATTTCTGTTGACGAAGCTGAGGCAAAGTTAAATAATTTGCCCTAAGTCCCATTAGATTTGGATTCAAGCCTGTTTCGTATTTGGTAGTCATTTGGGCCTGAAGAAATCCTTCAAGACTTTATGATAAGATTATTCCCAAACACTATTGTCAAAATTCTCAAAATGAGAAAGACTACTGTGCCCACAAACTTCAAGTGACATAGGAGGATTTTTACAAACTGTCCAGATGTCTGTGATCTTTGGGATTGGTGATGCAGTCAGTGCTTTGAACGGTGCTGACAGGTCCCAGCACATGGATAGCAGCAGGTAGAAAGATGTTGGGGAGGATGAGAAAACCCCTTGAGAAGAAGATCACTTTAATTTTCACATTACTGATGGGTTTTGTAGAAAAGTGGCCATGTTACTCATATAGCAGCTGTGCAGTCTTTAGGCTGCCTTTATATTAATATAAGGGGACAAATAAACAGCAAGTTCTGCATTAGTAGCTTATTAGAAAGAAAAGAAACTCCTGGGGCTATAGCTGTAATGTGCATGTGTGCGTGTGTGCTAAGTCACTTCAGTCGTGTCCTACTCTTTATGACCCTATAGACTGTAGCCCACCAGGTTCCTCTGTCCATGAGATTCTCCAGCCAAGAATACAGGAGTGGCTTGCCATGCCCTGCTCTAGGGGATCTTCCCAACCCAGGGATTGAACCCACGTCTCTTATGTCTCCTGCATTGGCAGGCATATTCTTTAGCACAAGTGTCAGTTGGGAAGCCCTGCTGCTGCTAAGTTGCTTCAGTCATGTCCGACTCTGTGCGACCCCAGAGACAACAGCCCACCAGGCTCCCCCATCCTTGGGATTCTCCAGGCAAGAACACTGGAGTGGGTTGCCATTTCCTTCTCCAATGCATGAAGTGAAAAGTGAAAGTGAAGTCGCTCAGTAAGTGTCCGAATCTTCGTGACCCCATGGACTGCAGCCTACCAGGCTCCTCCATCCATGGGATTTTCCAGGCAAGAGTACTGGAGTGGGGTGCCATTGCCTTCTCCATGGGAAGCCCTATAATGTACATATTCAAACGATTTTAGTTTCAAATGCACAACATTGATTTAATATTTTTATAAATTATATTCCATTTAAAGTTATTATAAAACAGTGGCGGTGTTTCCCTGTGCTGTACAGTATGTCCTTGTCTGACTTATTTCACTAAGCCTAATATCTTCTACATCTATCCATGTTGTTGCAAATGGCAGAATGTATTCTTTTTCATGGCTAAGTAATATTCCATTGTTGTCTATGTGTATGTTTATATGTACATATTATATGAATATCACATCTTTATCTCTTCATCTGTTGGTGGATAGTTAGGTTGCTTCCATATGTTGGCTATTGTAAATTATACTGCTGTGAACATTGGGGTGCATGTATCTCTTCAGTGTAGTGTTTTTGCCTTCTTCAAATATACCCAACAGTGGAATTGCTGGGGGCTTCCCTGGTAGCTCAGCTGGTAAAGAATTGCTGAATCATTTAATAGTTTTATTTTTAACTTTTTGAGCAATCTTCATACTGTTTTCCATAGTGGGTGCACCAATTTACAATTCTACTAACAGTGTACTATGGTTCCCTTTCACCACATTCTTGCCAACATTTGTTATTTGTAGACTTTCTGATGATAGCTGTTTTGACAGGTGTGAAGTGATATCTCATCATGGCTTTGATTTGCATTTCTCTGACATTTAGCACCGAGCATTTTTTTTTTATATGCCTACTGGCCATCTGTATATCTTCTCTGAAAAAATTTCTATTCAGGTCTTCTGTTCATTTTTTAATCAGATCATTTTTTATATTGAGTTGTATGAGATATTTATATATTTTGGACATTAACCCCAGTTTGTTTATTGTTTAGGTGCTAAGTCCTATCCAGCTGTTTGCGACCCCATGGAATATAGCACACCAGGCTTCCCTGTCCATCACCAACTATAGTATATTATAGTCTGGTTGAGAAGCAGAGAAATGTCCTTCAGTTCAGTTCAATTCAGTTCAGTTGCTCAGTCATGTCTGACTCTTTGTGACCCCATGAACCGCAGCACGCCAGGCCTCCCTGTCTATCACCAACTCCCGGAGTTCACCCAAACTCATGTCCATTGAGTTGGTGATGCCATCCAACCGTCTCATCCTCTGTCATCCCCTTCTCCTCCTACTCTCAGTCTTTCCCAGCATCAGAGTATTTTCCAATGAGTCTGCTCTTCATATCCGTTGGCCAAAGTATTGTAGCTTCAGCATCATTGGTCATCATTTGCAAGTATTTTCTCCAATTCAGTAGACTGTCTTTTCGTTTTGTCAGTGATTTCCTTTGCTGTCCAAAAGCTTTTAAGTTTAATTAGGTTTTGTTTGTTTACTTTTGCTTTAGGAGACAGATTCAAAAAAATACTGCTATGATTTATGCCAAAGAGTGTTCTACCTATTCTCTTTCAGGAGATTTGTGGTTTCAGGCCTTCAATTCATTTAACGTACATATTCAAACATGTATTTGCAACTCCATGTATCCTCAGTATATTATGGAAATTTATACTCATAATAGTGACCATGGGACATAGAGATAATGTTAAATTCCCTATAGTATATTACAGTCTGGTTGAGAAGCAGAGAAATGGATATTTATTTTAAGAGACTTCACCCTTACTTAAAAAAAAAAAAAAACCCTAAAATAGCAAAGTCTTTATAGGGCTAATGTCCAACTTTTTGGAAAAAATCTGTCATCCAGAATGACTCATTCCCTTAGAGATTTAGGTAGGTTTTGCTGTATTTTAATTACATACATGTTTTCATAACCAGTCAGGTAAGATCTTTCATTCAGAATTTTGTCCACTCTTTCCTTATTTATAATAGGCTGTGATTGGTATAATAATCATCATACCAGAAATTCATTTATTATGCTGGATCGATTAACATTTGATTCCTCGTTAAAAATATTGCCATGTCTGCACTTTTATTTTTTCTGCTGACGGCTAGTTTTCGCAGAGCTTCTTGATTTAGTCTTATGGTTGAAGTTTCAGAAATAAATGTTTTAATGTTCACATGGTATGTATCACAGATGTGAACAATAGATTAATTAATTGATATCACAGATGTGAACAATGGTTTAATAAAAAAGCATTGTGAGTTCCTGAGAAAGAAAAGTTTATGGGTGTCCACTGGGGACAGTTTGCAGCAGGTCTTTGAAGGCTGCACAGAGGCCCTCTGAGTTCTGCACTCTTCCGTTTCCATCTGAGCATCTAGGTATAACTTTGTCAGCAGGTGCTGACAATCTCAGTCTTGACCAGGAAGGATTTGAAGGGGCTGATGAGAGTCCTGTTTCACAGAGGACCCTGCTTTCCTCTGACCTCCTCTTGTCCTGATCTACTCAGCACTTCCGAGGCTGGACCCACCGTGAATTTCTAGTAATTTCCCAAGTAAGTTACGTGCCTCTATGCCTCTGCATTCATGCTTTTCCTTCTATCAGAACTCTCCATCCTTCATAGTCATCCTCTGCAAGGTCAAGTCCTTCCCCAGAGAATTACTCAAATCCTCCTTCTCCCTCCACTCCTACCCCCATACCTCTGTGAGTGCATTTAGCTCTGACATAGTCTTAGATGCCCCCAGTCCCATTGTCCCAGAGAAAGCTTTGCCAGGGTAGGCACCGTGCCTGTGTCATGCTGTACCCCCATGTGCCAGTAGGGGGCCTAACACACTTACCTTTTGTTTTGTTTTCCTCACTGTGAAGCATATGGGCTCCTAGCTCCCTGACCAGGATTTGAACCCTGGCCCCCACATTGGGAGTGCAGAGTCTTAACCGCTGGACCACTAGGGAAGTCCCACACACTTACCTTTTAAATTGAATTGCTCTATCAGCTTCATGACCAAGGTCACATCTTGCATTTATGACGTAATGTGTTTAGGAAAGGATCAAAACACACAGAGATACCAGGATCCTGCTGATTTATATCTATCTGCTGTAGACTAAACTTCTCTTTATAACTTTTTTGTCACAACTTTTAGAGATTTACCATGTACTCAATTTGGAAAAGAAAAATCAAATACTCATTTATCCATGAAATATTTATTGAACACACAGTCTTAGGTGCCAGGACAAGTTTACTCTATGTAGCACATAATGCTCACAGTCAGATCGGAGTCCCCGATAAAAGCAGAGAACTAAAATGAAAAAATGGGCAGGTACACAGAAACAGTGTTGATATGACACAGGTGGGAAATTTGGCACTGAGATCAGATTTTTCCCACCCTAGAAGCCCACAATATGGCAAAAGCAACACAATATTGTAAAGTAATTAGTCTCCAATTAAAATAAATAAATTTAAATTAAAAGAATTCTGTCTTTGAGGCTTAATGTCTGAATTAATTAATTTCAAGCCATTAACAGAACTTTTAAAAATATGGTATCTGCCTTTAGACAGCTTACTTTTGAGTTGAACATATTATTTAATGGGACAGAAAATAAAAAAGCAAAATGGGAACTGGGCAGAATGGCATCATAATAATAATAGATGACTTTTATCACGTACTGTGAGATACATGTGTGTGTGTGTAAGTCGCTCAGTCATTCAGACTCTTTGCGACCCTGTGGACTGCAGCCTATCAGGCTCCTCCATCCATGGAATTCTCCAAGCAAGAGTACTGGAGTGGGTTGCCATTCCCTTTTCCAGTGTGTGTGTATGTGTGTGTGCTCAGTCGTGTCTGACTGTTTGCAACCCCATGGACTGTAACCCATCAGGCTCCTTTGTCCATGGGATTCTCCAGACAAGAATACTGGAGTGGGTTGCCATTTCCTCCTCCAGGGTATCTTCCCAACCCAGGGATTGAACCCACATCTATTATTTCTCCTGCCTTGGCAGGCAAGTTCTTTACCACTGAGCCACCTGGGAAGCCCATGCAGAAGGATAGTTAGCTCATTTTATAGCTGAGAAACTTGAGGCACAGAGGCTCAGTGACGTGAACCCAGGCAGTGGTTGCTAATGGTTGGTCTCTTAACCACTACATTATGCTTCCTCCCAGTGGTCACAATAGGAAAAATAGCTTACTCCTAATTATTGAGATAGAGTAGAGTGAGAAGGTGCCGGCATAGCCTGAAATGACCTGGGATGGCTTCTTGCAGATTGAGAGTTTTGAGCTGAATCGTGTGCAAATAGTAGATGTTGGCAAGAAATCTGGGTAGATGAAATGGCCTGAACAAGAGCACAGGGTGGGCTGAAGCAAGATGGGAAGCAAGTGGATTTGACAGACACATTTGTCTCATACTTAGCAGTACTTTCTGAGGTCAGAAAGGATGGTCCCAGTTTTGAAATTAATACATGAAGTATAATGGTTAGGTTGCTTTTTGCACAGAGCTATGGAGAAAAGTACAGGTTGTAAAAAATCTAATTATGGCAATTATTTAACAGATAATCTATTTCAAGTTTTTGAAAAATACTACCAGGAATCAACTTTTAAAGATAATCTGTTCAAAATCACCCCCTATTAACATGCCTGTGTATTGACTAACTCAGGGGCAAAGCATGATTATATCATATCTCAAAAAGAGATAATATCTTATTTTGGGGGACCTAAATACCTGTGAAAAAGCAAGTGACAAATAACTGCTGCCATAATCTAGCCTATTCGTTCCCCAAAGCAGTGCCACACAATTAAAATAACAGTAAAACTCAGTTAAACTCTATATTTTGCTATAGATATAAACCTTAAAATGCGTGTATGTGTGTGTGTGCATATGTGTGTGTAGTGAGATTATGAACAGAGATTGAACATAGAGACATTTTAACAAAGGACAAAATATTTGCTACGATACGAAAATTAAGCTTATGATAGGAATACCTTTGGAACTTCATGAGCCGCATACTGATTCTGTGAATTATGTTTTATTCCTTCACCTATTCCCACGTGTAATACCTTATTCTCTTTGAATTTTCTTCTAATGCAGTTTAACCCTGGTTTTGAGAGTGTCCATCAGCTTAATTTCTTTTATTAATATGAATTATCCTCCTAGCAAGTAAAGCTAGCTAATGGGTTTTTTCCTTTATCATTTCATGCAAGTGGTAAATAAGGAGAGAATATGATTTTTACTTTTGGTTTTCTCTCAAGTCTAAACAACAAAATTAGAGAATCCGTTTCTGAGATCTGGAATCTTGGCATTTGTTAATCCTATAGAATCAACATAGTTGATCAGTTGTGAGCCAGACCATCAGGCTGACTTAAATCTATGTTCAGTAAATTAATTCTATTTTACTAATGTGACTAAAAGCTAAATTTTATATCAATATAAATACTCATTAAACTTCAAATACCAACTTGTGCAAGCTGTTGAGAAAGACTCATTTTATTTATAAATGGATTTGGATAAGAATAGCATAAAAGTGTTCTAATAAGGAAATGTTAGAGTGATTAATGTGCAGTTGTTTGCATTTTTAATATTTCACTCATATATCAGATTAGTATTTGTGCATACTGTCAGACTTTATTCTGTCCTTGTCAAAACACTTATTACCACTGACAGGTATAACATATCCACATTAATCCTTAATTCCTTGATTCAATTTTCTAATTGCTTTTCTGGCATGCAGTGGTGGCCATTTAGTAATATATGATGTATTCATCATATGTATAATAATGTGCTTTAAAAATTAAATGTGTCATTTGAAGTACCTGAACAGGAAAAAATATTACTGAAGATTGGACATTTCAAATTTCACTGTACTTAGAGTAAGTGTTAGATATTGTTATGTCACAAGTTCTGAAGGTTTTCCATAAATCATAGTCACAGAATGTTAAAGAGATCCTAAAATCATCCAGCCTACGTGTTCATTTTCCCCTTGGGAAAATTGGATTCAGTAATAAGCCCAGGATCACACAGCTAAATACTGACAGAACTGGTACTGGAACTCAAGTGTTCTGAGCCCTGCTCAGAAATGGGGCAGATACACACATATGATTTTTAAATATGATATCTTAAGTTGATTCCTCCTATTAATAGTCAAGCTGAGAGAATAAGAGACTTCTTGACTTCTTAAGCTATGTTTTTTAACAGTATCATACAGTTAAAAACAGACCTAGGTTCCAATCCTGAACCTCTCACTTTCTAGCTGTGTCACCCTGAGAATATTGTCTGACTTCTCTGAATTTCAATTCATTCATCTGTATAAAATAGAAAATAAGACAGTAATCAAATATAGTGCTTAGCACAGCTCTTGGCTCCTGGTAAGTACTCAGTAAACGTTAGCTAATATTCTTTTTCAGTGTTTTATTTTATCCCTTTAATATTTCATAATTTGGATAGAAACTGAGTCATGCCCACCAGTTATCTCACCATGTGATGATTCCATGTATTCTTTCATTTACTAATTCACTTACCGTGTGTAAAAATGCATTCCATTAGATGCTGTGTGTGTGCTTAATCACTCAGTCATGTCCAACTCTTTGCGAGCCCATGAACTGTAGCCTGCCAAGCTCCTCTGTCCATGAAGTTTCCCAGGCAAGAATACTGAAATGGGTGGCCATTTCCTACTCCAGGGAATCTTCCTGACCCAGGGATCTAACCTACATCTCCTGCATTGACAGGTGAATTCTTTACAACTGTGCCACTGGGAACCCTCCCCCAACCCCCCACTCCACCACCAGCACCCCATTGGAGGTTTTAGGTAGGTAAAAAAAAAAAAAAAAAAAGAGTCTAACTAGATATCTGCCTTGGAAGAGCAGGAATCTAATAGAGATATACAACATGTACATCAGTACCTATACTTTTACTAAAAGATTGGGAAAAAATCTTAACGATTGTTATAAGATTATAAATCTTATTTATCTTATAAATCTTCTAAGATTGGGATCAATCTTTTACTATAAGACTGGGAAACAATTATTCCCAAAAGGTAACACAGGCACTGTGCTTACACTTTTCTAATAGAGGAAGTCAGTACAAGGTCAATAGACATGAATAAGAAACTGGACCTGCCCTCAAGGAGCTTGTTCCAGTGGGAAGACAATACACTTGCTTAAGTGTCATTTGGAAAATGAAAAGGGCCATAACAATTAGGGAACTAAGGAAGGAGAGACTACATACCTCAGACCAGAGGAAACTTCATGCATGAGTTGTCCCTGAGGGATATATAATTTTTGGAAAGTTAGAGGTCTATAGGAAGGATCTCCTGGACAGTAGGAATATTATGAATGAAGAAGGAACAGATTCTGGAAACCCCGGGTGCGAGTACTGAAGAGTAAGCACTTACATTGACTAAAACATGGCACTTGTGCAGAATAAAAGATGAAGTTTGGTGAATGGGTAGACACAAGAGCCTGGCAACTCTGAAGTGACATCTTGAATTCCATTTTACAAAGTAGTGGCTCTCAGCCCGTTTTAACACATAGACTTTTTTTTTTGGCAGCAACATTTTTGAGGGTGAATGTTTTAAATAAATCTTGTACTTTCCAGTTCACTGTGGTGCCCATCACTTTTAACTGTCTTACTCTACAGGTTAAGACAATCTGCTTACCTAGTACAGGCAGTGTGCATAATGGTTAGGCATACAAGGTGAGAAGATAGCTATATTTTTCCAAATCCTGGCTTGTTCACCTGTTAGGTCTGCAACCTTAGTTATGTTACATAAACTCTTTGAGCTTCAGTATCACAATTTATGAAATGGGAATAGCCCCTACCTCTTGGAATAGGATTAAACCCATGTAAACATTTGGCATAGCATAAGGCATATGGTAAGCACTTAATAAATGTGAGCTGTTCCTTGAAGTAATTTGAGTTGGCAGGCCCTACTTTGGCAGTATTAAAAGTTTTGGTTTTGTTTTCTGTTTTATTTTTTTAATGAAGTATAGTTGATTTACAGTGTTTCAGGTATACAGTAAAGCGATTCAGTTATATATTCGTGCATGCTCAGTCATGTCTGACTCTTTGCAACCCCATGGACTGTAATCCGCCAGGTTCCTCTGTCCATGGGATTTTCCAGGCAAGAATACTGGAGTGGGTAGCCACTTCCTACTCCATCAGTTACATGTAATTCTCTCAAATCCTCAGCTTCTGGGGTTAGTTTCCAGTGATGGGCTTCAGTGTGATTTCTATAAGTCACCCACTTCCTCCTTCACTTACTCTTTGAGAAGCAAACACTGGAGGAGGGAACAAGCAGCCAGCTTTTGCCCACTGAAGTCTTCTAAACACCCAGGGCTTCTTGTAGCAGCAGTTTTCCAGGACAGACCCCGGGTTCACAAGGTGGTTTCCGTTTCAGAATATGTTACTGGAAGTTTTAAGAACTGTAATCTTAAAAATCCTTATGATTTCAGAAGCTTCTCTGGTAACTTGCTGGTCTTTGATAGCTCAAAAACAGAAAAAGTTTTAGAATTGCTCCAAAAAAAAGCAAGAACTTAAAGATATGAGTACAATAGTTTCAGAAGTAAATGCTGTGAACAAAACAAGTCTTTTGTAAAAGCTCTGTGTGCTTAATAAACAAGGACTGCTAATTACATAACTGTCAGTGATGTTTTCTGGCACGGTCTAACGCCTGGTTCTTTTGGTACAACAAATATGAAAATGCCTAGAAGTAAATCACAGTTGCTGAGTGCTGTGGGCAAACAAACCCATGCCTTATCGCTTTCAAAGGCAGCCATGGAAAATGTATGATAAATTGCACAGTTCAGTGAACATGTTATGTCATTGTGAAATGATTTTGATGCATGGCTTTGTATTTATTGCTAAACAACTGACAAACTCAAGGTATCAGAAATTTCATTCAGGGGGGTTTGCTGTCTTCTGTTGCAAAACCCAAGTGCTATAAACTGTTTTTCTTTTTTGTTTAAAATACTTTATTGAAAGTAATATTTGCCACAAAGTCTTTGGAAATAATTTTTTAAATTATATGAATTTCTGCCAGAAGTGTCAAAGAGCTGTGCTAGTCACTAATATTTTAAACATAATAAATAATTCATATTTTTGCTAATATCCTTTTATGAAAATTTTATAGCTAAAAATAGAGAAAGTTGTAAGCCAATTTGATTTTAAAATAGGATTATAATCTCCTTTCATATAGCCTATCAATATAATGAAATTTCTGAATGTTTTCTGTGCAATAGCAGTAAAATTAAGAGTGAGAGAATTATTTTAAGGAAGATTCTACAGAAGTGGCCTCTATGCAAATAATTTCTTTCCCACAGTCAAGGTATTTTATTACACTGTCTTTTATCTGTTGCTGACTCTCTGAAGTTTTAAAGTATTAAATAATTAAGCCATTTTCTATTTGAAATTTACAGTTTTTTTTGTTTTTTGTTTTACTAATTTTTCTCTCAGTTGGTGCTTTCGGCCTTGGCGTCTGATGTTTAAAACCTTTTCTTCTAGTGCTTAAAGCAGCAGAAATGTAGCCTGACAACACATAATATGCACAAGGCATATTGTAAGCACTTAATAAATGTTAGCTATTTATCAGCTGATGTACTCTCAAATTGTTTCTTGTTTTTATAAATCTTGTAAACCAAGAGCACCGTTTTTCAACTGGTTGTTGTTTTGTGTGTGTGTGTGTGTGTGTGCACGTGTTATAATTGCGAAATCGTTCTTAGTTTTATAATCAAGTGTTTTAGCGTGGCTTTGGATATTTTGAGTAGTGCTGTTGAATGCTTAGGGCTTCCCTGGTGGCTCAGATGGTAAAGAATCCACCTGCAATGTGGGAGACCCGAATTCAATCCCTGGATCAGGAAGATCCCCTGGAGGAGGGAATGGCAACCCACTCCTGTATTCTTACTTGTGGAATTCCCTGGAGAGAGCCTGGCAGGCTACAGTCCATGAGGTCGCAAAGAGTCAGACAGGACTGATTGACTAACACTTTCACTTTTTCACTTTCATTGAGTGCTTAAGAACAAAATAGCGAAGAAAACCTTGCCTGATGGTGGAAATGATGAATTATTTCTTAGGTATATTAAAAGGGATGTGAGTATTTCTAATATATCACCATCATTTAAACATGAATTCATTCTATCTTCTCTTAGTATATTTTAACCAATTGACCTTTACATATACTTTGCATTTATTAAATTAGGATAAATTTCAGGAGCCTAGAAATATGGTTCAAAACATTCATAGTGTTTTTCTGTTATCCTTGGAATATGACAAGCCTATTCTCTAAATATTTGCATCATCGAAGAATATCTGTGTACTTATGCTGATTTTGGCTTAACATTTTCAAAAATAAGTCTGTTAAATTAAATGTAAGCTTTAAAGGGGAAAACCATAGACCATGTAACTTGATACAGGTATTGCAACATGGCTTACAGCATTTTCTTGGAAGAGTTTTATGCCCTTTTCTTCTGTTACCATGGCCACTTTCACCTTTATATCGAAAATTCCCAAAATGAATCTGTATGAGGATAATTTTAAAACATGAGATTTATATCACTATAAAGGAGAAATCCTTTATAACCACATAAAACTGTTGTCACCAGAAATTTCAGTCTAAGTTTTACATGAAAAGGGACATATTTTATCTTTAATGCCTCGTTAAACTTTCTGGAACTGGCAGTATTCTAAAATATTCGAGGTGGATGAATACATATGTCTGTGTTTCTTCTGAGAAATTCAAATATCAGTTTAAAATAAAAGACTAAACAAGGTATTTGTTCTAAAAACTAAAGCAGTGGTATTTTTTTCTTCTATTTGATTTTACCTTTATGTAGAGATGTTACTTTGATAAGTCAACCATGTCTTACCTGCACTTTTAAAGTGAAATAGCCAAGACTAAACAAATCATTTATTCTAAAAATTAAAGTAATGGTACTTTTTCTTCTATTTAATTTTGCCTTAATGTGTAGATGTTTCTTTGATAAGTCAAGCATGTCCCACCGGTACTTTTTGAGGGAAATAGCCAAAATCAGCATTCCTCAGGTAAAATGACATTCCTGTTGTTTCAAAGGTGACATTGTATTTAAACTTAAATTCTGTATGTGCTTTTGTTCACTTGTGTGTGCGTGGATTGTATGTGTTCACACATGTGCACTTACACATGTGTTTATGTATATGTGTGTGGGTGCATGAATTTTCCTACATTCATAATACGATAAACTTGCCTGTGTTGCTAAGAACATCGACTCAGGAGACAGCCTATCTGTGTTTAAATCTCAGCCCTGCTACTTTCTGGTTTTGTAAATTTAAGCAAGTTTTTTTAATCTCTTGCTTCAGTGTTCTTAGCTTATCCAGTTGTAAGATTTAAATAATATATAGAGAGCACTTTGTACACTAATCCATAGGAAGTACTTAATAAAAGTACTAACATCACGTGTAATCATTTTTATGTATTCACTTATTTTATTTCTGAAGTTATAGCATATTAAAAAGCAGAGACATTACTTTGCCAACAAAGGTCCATCTAGTCAAGGCTATGGTTTTTCTAGTAGTCATGTACAGATGTGAGAGTTGGACTATAAAGAAAGCTGAGCGCCAAAGAATTGATGCTTTTGAACTTTGGTGTTGGAGAAGACTCTTGAGAGTCCCTTGGACTGCAAGGAGATCCAATGAGTCCATCCTAAAAGAAGTCTTTCCTGAATATTCATTGGAAGGACTGATGCTGAAGCTGAAACTCCAATTCTTTGGCCACCTGATATGAAGAACTGACTCATTTGAAAAGACCCTGATGCTGGGAAAGATTGAAGGCGGGAGGAGAAGGGGACAACAGAGGATGAGATGGCTGGATGGCATCACTGACTCAATGGACATGAGTTTGAGTAAACTCCAGGAGTTGGTGATGGACAGGGAGGCCTGGCGTGCTGCAGTCCATGGGGTTGCAAAGACTGAGTGACTGTACTGAACTGAACTGAAAGTTATATTATTTAATACAAATATAATGTATTTATTCAAATGCATTGGTGGGGACCTCCCTGGTGATCTAGTGGTTTACAATCCACCTGCCAATGCAGGAGCCATGAATTCCATCCCTGGTCCAGGAAGATTCCACTTACCATGGGGCAACACTAAGCCAGTGCCCTAGTGGGCACTGCAATGAGAAGTGCCCACTAGGCACTTCTCAGTGCTCTGCAATGAGAAGCCACCACATTGAGAAGCCCTCACACTACAACTAGAGTAGCCCCCACTTGCCACAACTAGAGGAAGCCCATGAGCAGCAATGAAGACCCAGGGTAGCCCAAATTACAGTTCATTAATTAATTTAAAAATATATTGATGGGTGATTATTACATATGTATTTCACTGAAATGATATTAAAGATGTGTCTTGCTCTATGTCAATTATGTCCCAATAAAACTGGGAAAATATTTTTAAAGATATAATATTTTGGATTGTGATAATTTGATTAAACTATTTTATCATTGGTGAGAAGAAGCAATTGTGAAAAAGCAACAGAAGTTATGCAACTTTGTGGCTCACAGACTACATATCAAATATCAAATATATTGAAATACATTTATTTATTTAGATGTAAGCCTGTTGACCTCTACAGTGTACAGGATTTAGTGTTAAATGACACAAGGTACTGTAGTCATGACAGTAGTCATGCTCCTTAATATTTATCCACAGGAGTTGAGAATTTGTGTCCACACAAAAGCTTATTCATGGATGTTTTGGGCAGCTTTATTAATCATTGCCAAAGTTTGGAAGCAATCAAGATGTCCTTCAATAGTTGAATAGATAAATAAAGTATAATACATCAAGACAATGGAATATCATGGAGCACCAAACATTGAAGAGACACAGACAAACATTAAATGTGTATTTTTAAGTGAAATAACTCAATATGAAAAAGCTAAATACTGTATGATTTCAGCTATATGCTATGATATTTTGGAAAAGGCAAACCTATGGAGACAATAAAAAGATCAGTAATTTCCTGGAGTTTCAGGCAGAGCACAAAGGACTTTAAGGGCAGTTAAACTACTCTATGGGCTTCCCTCATGGCTCAGCAGTAAAGAATCTGCCTGCAGTGCAGGAGACACAGGTTTGATCCCTGGGTTGGAAAGATCCCCTGGAGGAGGGCATGGCACCCCACTCAAGCAAGTATTCTTACCTGATGAATTCCACGGACAGAGGAGCCTAATGGGCTACAGTCCATGGGATCGCAAAGAGTCAGACAAGACTGAAGCGACTGAGCACACAAAACTGTTCTATATGATACTGTAGTGATGAGTACATGTCATTATATGTCTGTCCAAGCCCATGGAACATACAACACCAAGAGTGAACTCTAATGTAAACTGAGGACTCTGGTTGCTAGAGATGTGTCATTCTAGGTTCATCACTTTTTACAAATGTGCTGCTCTAGTGGGGATCTTAATAATCAGGGAGGCTGTGCATGGGGGCAGTGGGTTTATGGAAAATATCTATCAGTTCAGTTCAGTTCAGTTGCTCAGTTGTGTCCGACTATTTGCGACCCCATCAACTGCACCATGCCAGGCCTCCCTGTCCATCACCAACTCCCGGAGTCCACCCAAACCCATGTCCATTGTGTCGGTGATGCCATCCAATCATCTCATCCTCTGTCGTCCCCTTCTTCTCCTGCCCTCAACCTTTCCCAGCATCAGGGTCTTTTCAAATGAGTCAGCTCTTCACATCAGGTGGACTTTAAGTTTCAGCTTCAACATCAGTCCCTCCAATGAACACCCAGGACTGATCTCCTTTAGGATGGACTGGTTGGATCTCCTTGTAGTCCAAGGGACTCTTAAGAGTCTTCTCCAACACCACAGTTCAAAAGCATCAATTCTTCGGCGCTCAGCTTTCTTCCCAGTCCAACTCTCACATCCATACATGACTACGGGAAAAACCATAGCCTTGACTAGACGAACCTTTGTTGACAAAGTAATGTCTCTGCCTTTTAATATACTGTCTAGGTTGGTCATAACTTTCCTTCCAAGGAGCAAGTGTCTTTTAATTTCATGGCTGCAGTCACCATCTGCAGTGATTTTGGAGCCTAGAAAAATAAAGTTCAGCCACTGTTCCCACTGTTTCCCCATCCATTTGCCATGAAGTGATGGGACCGGATGCCATGATCTTCATTTTCTGAATGTTGAGCTTTAAGCCAACTTTTTCACTCTCCTCTTTCACTTTCATCAAGAGGCTTTTTAGTTCTTCTTCACTTTCTGCCATAAGGGTGGTGTCATCTGCATATCTGAGGTTATTGATAATTCTCCCAGCAATCTTGATTCCAGCTGTGCTTCCTCCAGCCCAGCGTTTCTCATGATGTACTCTGCATACAAGTTAAATAAGATAGATATATATAAAAATAAAAGATAAATAATATAGATAGAAAATATCTGTAGCTTCCTCTTAATTTTCTGTAAACCTCACTTCACTAAAAAATAAACTGTTAGAGAAAAAAAGATGAAAATAGAGCAAAGCAATGAGCACTTTTCAAAAATTGCAAAAACACATGCTAACATGTCCCAAGAAAAATGTTTTCCAAATGTAAATGACCACCACTACAAAAAAAAAAAAAACAAAATAGTACTACAATAAAATACTCAATTGAACTATTAAAAATTGAAATGTGGTGTCTCTTCAACTACTAAGAATGTACATTTTAGCTGCCTGAAGCATAAGAGAAAAGTAGAGTAACAGTATCGTGTAAACAATGCAAATTTAGAATGGGTTTTCTTTTTCAGGGAGCACCCAAACCAATAGCCATTGAACCCTGTGCTGGGAACAGAGCTGCAGTTCTGACCGTGTTTCTTTGTCTACCGCGAGGGCCATCAGGTGCCCCTCCCCCTGGGCAGTCAGGTAAGATGAATGAGGCACCATCAACAGTTAAGCAAAACATGTAGACGGAACAGAAGAAATAAACAATACTACCAGACAGCATAACAAAGATATTTGCAAGGTTCTAATTCAGAGTATGGTTAAATTTTATTAGAATACAACTTCTATCCAAGTATCTCACTATCTGCCTTGCTATAAATTCAGATTTGCCAATGTTTGTCTTAGAAATGCATATTGAATATATGTGTGTATTTGTATGTAATATACACATGTATGTATGTATATACACACACACTTCAGTTGGTCATTGTAATTACAAGGAGTACTTTCACTAGCGGGGAAAACAAGTTCTTGACCCTTTTGGGCAGCTACTTTTCTCCCAGTATGTGTATCATATAGGTTGCCAAATTATAAATGCGATTAGAAGCTTGCTTCATAAATACGGAATCTAATTAAGGAACTCACTTGCATGTTTGGAATGTTTTGTGGCATCAGAGGATAAGAGCTTGATGCATCCATCCTGGAACATTTAAAATATGTTCTTGCTGTCAGCACCAGCCAGGTGTGGTTCATAGACCTGGGGACCCTCGCCTTTAGTTGAGCACAGCCAGCCTTTTCCTCTGATATTTGTTTTCCTGCATAAAAAGCATATTTTAAATTTGAAGTAACTCCATGTATCCTCTTAGAGATCTTCTCATTGTTTTGACCATTGTCTATATTGTAAACATGCCCAATGTTGAGTATAACTTGTTGCTAAATCAGAAAGTGTGTCTATTTCTCTTTGTACATATCCTCTTCTTTCTGATCACAGTTTCTAATTGTTCTTTCTCCCAATTGTTTTATCTAAACAACTCTTAGTGAAATGGATGCTTTTTAAGGGTAAGGGTGATTTCAAATCTATCTTTCTCTTCAATTCCCCTTAAGGGTAAAATAAAGTGCAAGGATGTAGGCAGGTTCTCAGTAATGGAAATTGATGATGAACTCATCTCCCTGCTTATTTTTCTTTCCTTAATTCCCTAGTTAGCTCTGACCTTGCTCCTTACTTTCTCGATTTGTGCCCAACAAGATACAAAAATGGAAGCCACCCTACTTTATAGCTTATAAATTTTAAGATATTCATGTAATATATTTTTTTCCGTATGGCAACAGAAGATCTCCATCACCTCCAAACTTGTCAGTTATGGTGCCTGATGATATCCTGTTGTAGGAATTTCTACCCACAGTTCATTTGTAGTTGTTTTATTCAATGAAATAAACCTTCTCGTATGTTGAGTTGAGTGCCTCCCCTTTCTCCTTTCAGAACCACCAAGGTAAAGGGGATGCAGTGAACAGAATACCTTGGCACTGGTCAGATAAGATGGATAATTATAGGTAGTGTGCCCAGCTAATGGAAGGATTGTTTCAAGGATGGGATGATGTCCAAAACAAACACTTTGCTAATGAAAACAAGTCTATGCGATATACACCAAGGTTCTTCTAGATCCTTGACAAGATGACGTACTGAAAGGCAGAGTGAAGGCAACTGCCAATACTCTGTCCCTTTAACCTTTGAAATCTATTTGACTGATTTGAAAAAGCCGAACAGCAGTGGGGACCATTACCTCAGCTGTGTTTTATGAAGGTGCATTGCAATTACTAATGATAATGCTATATTAGATGCACACAGATTTTTACTCCTTACCAAGTGTTTTCCTATTTTTCATGGTTGATCCTTATGACAAGCATGAGCTATAGGTATCATAAAACTCACTTTATAAATGAAAGGAATTTATGTATATAAATCTCTGTATTCCTACACTCAAGGAATAATTAGAAAGTATTAGAGTATAGAGCCAAACACCAACAAAAATATTTATTACTAACATTCCAGGTAATTTTCTCCTATGATCTATAGGAGAGAGCTTATTTTTCTGTAATCTACAGCCCATGTCTTCACAAAGTCAAACATTTGGAGGAGTACTGAAAACATCTACAGGGTTAATAAAAGTAGACAAAAACTTGAGCTAATTTGCCACACTGTTTATAGTGGCTATACATTGAACTCTGTTGAGTATCTGTGTGCACCATTCAGGATGAGTTTGTTCTTCCTTGGAAAAAAAAATAATTTTTTTAGCCAATTGTATAGGACTAGGAAAACTCATTGATTCTACTCCTTCAAAATAAAATGTTGTCTTCTGTCTGCAGTCTATTTTGAAATGCATAAAAGACATAATATTACTAATGGGTGGATAGTAGGATGAGCAGATGGAAGATATAAACCAAGTAAAGAAATGTTAATTGTAGAATCTAGGTGATGTGAATCCTGGAGTCCACTGTAAAATTCTTTCCACTTTTCTGTGTGTTTGAAATTTTTCATGGTAAGATGTGGGAAACAATATGTTTTTTAAGAAAAACTCTTGACTTTCCAGGGGTAAAAAAGACAATGCCAATAGAAATTTTCTAATGTTCACATACGCGTTTTCTCTAATCAAGGCAAATGTTGACACCAGTATGCAAACTAAATGGCTTATTTTTTTCCCTTTTCATCAAGATAATTTGGTGTGTACCTTGTCAATGGAAACTTATCATAGTATCATCAAGTATTTGAGAAGAAATGCATTCCATTGATAGTTTGGGCACCATATTGGCTCTTCAGAGGGAAATGTTGACATTGGTTATCTCATTGCTAATGTTCGGTTCATCTCGTACCTTGACAGGAAGATAAAGATGTGTGTCTCTGCTTATCACAGTGTATAGAAAGCAGTTCATAAATATTTTTGATGATAATGATAGGAGACCTGGGAAACATGACCTTGAGCAACCACTTCTATCTATGAGACTCAGTGAGCAATAATAAAATGAGCAGTTGGACTAGAATCCATTCATTGATTCTCTAATTGTACCACCAGGAGCCTTATGTTCTGAAGAGCCTCCTCCAGCATTGGTGCAGGGTTAGAGGTGAGAGGGAGTTAAGAAGAAAGTGGAGGAGGAGCCTCATGGACAAACGCCATTCCCACTGTGTAAAGGACAGGGTTCCCAGAGTCTTCTCTTGGTTCTTGGGCTGTTTATGTCTCCTAATGTGAATGTATCTATTCAGTGATGAATAAACATTAATTATTAGATTAAAAGTCCTCTTGCAGTACTTTGTATGATTTCTAATTTTTTAATCAGGCCCTTTTCTGAAACATAGCTTCCTAAATGTCAAATGATGCTTTTCATAATGCACTCTTCATTACCATGAATAAAAGCATTTAAGAGAAGGATGAGTTTGAGGATATGGAGAAGGCGGAAGCATCCTGCGAGCATGGTGGCTTTCTCTCAGAGCCTACATGTCAGCACTAACAAATAAGTGATTTGGAAAAAAAGCAAAGGTTAGTTCTGGCCATCTCTTTTAAGTAGCAACTAGTGTGTTTTTTTGTTTTTTTTTTTTAATTCAAAGCATGGCCTTGTCTTTGGACTTTATGCTCTTTCTACCAGCAGATATTCCAGTATTATTTAGCAAGTAATATTAGACATGGCCCTTTTAGTGTCTGTCTAAAATGCATGGAGTCCCTTCTGTGGCTCATCTTAGCAGACGTCAGAAGAGAAACTGCAGATTCATCCTTTAGATTACTCCATTCAGTAGTCTTTTTTTTTTTTTTTTCCATATAATGCATGTAGATGTTTATGAGCAATTCTCCCTCTAGGTAGCTTAGAAGAAGAAAAGCAAAAAATACTAAATAGGCTTTTTGGCACTCCTGGCGCTGGGCTAATTAGGTTCCCTGCTCCCTAGCTCTGTAAACCTGCTGCTTCATCCTTGTATTTCCTATGAACCACCACTGCCAACCACGCCAGACTCTCTGGGCTAAAGCAGGATTTCTGCTGTGGACATATGTACACAGCCACTTTCTCTTGACCTCAGAGTGGTTGAAAGGCTGACGTCCCCTTGAAAGCAGGGCAAGCATATCACCCGTCACCTTGCAGAGCAAGGTCCCCACGCATTTTATAGTCATATTAAGATGAAATGTGGACAAAGAGAGCTCTTCAAAAGCATAAATTGAAAATGATCATGATTGCTGTCACTTTGTGATGGAGGATGATTGATTTCATAGTTTATGGATTCTTACTAATATGAAGCAGATTAACTTTTATCACTGGATTAAAAATCTGGTGGCCCAAATGTCCACTGCCCGAAAGGAGTTAGGTGCTTAACTTAAAATGTAGAATTTTGCCCTGATCTGGCTTCATGTTTGGCAAAACAAACAAAATGAAAGCTACTGGAATTTCTAAGGTTTTGAAATTCTTTTCCCTAAGGCTTTGAAGTTTTGGCAGGCTGACCAGGTTATTTTGAAAAATCTAGAAATATTGTACGATTTTTAAAATGACAGTCTACCCACAGTATCATGGATAATAATGACAAGAAGAGAACTTTGATTTGATCAGATGAAAAGAAAGGATAACAAAAAGCAGAACAAGAGGGAAGAGAGCTCTGAAGCAGGTTCTTTATATACACTAATTTGTTTAATCCTCTTAATGAATTTGAGAAGTAGCTATTATTATCCCACTTTTACAATACCTGAAATTAAAAAAAAAATTTAAAAATTTAAAAAAATTAAAAAAAAAAAAAAACAAATTAAAAAATATATATCCTTAAACTCAAGAGAGATTAAATGACTCATCCAAGGGCCAGTACTGCCAGTGAGTGAGCAAACCCGAAGTCAAATTCAAGGCCACCTAGATCCTCAGCAGCCAAGACTCTGCCTTATCACTGTGCTTCTCTGGATAAAGATACAGTCGGATTCTCAATTGCTCTTCTTCTGGAAAAAGCTTTATATCCAGATGAAGAAGGAAGGACCTGGAGGTTCTGCTAAGCATTAGGTTTAAGGCACAAGAAAGGTAGATTTCTCCTTCCTGGTGACTTAACTATAGGAATTTGATAGAATGCAAATACGTTCATGCTGCGACATATCTGCTAGTGAAAATATGACTCCATTTGGTATTAAGAACATGGGGCCACATGTTATTAGGACCACAACTTTAGCTCATATGTGTGTGAGTCACAAGTCCCACCCAAAGTCCAGATCCAGCTCTGCCACCAGCTAACTGGGTGGCCAAGTCTTTTCATTTCTGGGTCGTAATTTTACGTGTATGAAATGACAGGATTGGGTTTGATTCCTAGGATGGGTTTCACTCCATTCCTGTTGTACAGTTCTACTATCCATTATGCTAAATCATGCCAGTTTGGGGTAAGAAGAGCAATAAATTGTTTCTGAGGTGTAGCTTAACTTGCCTTTCCAGCTGCTCAAGACCAGTTAAGAAACTATATTCCATATATTACATGTTAGGGAATAAAAGTAACTAGCACCAATCGTTGAACTAAAAAAATAACATACACATTGTGAAGTGAAACTGGTGGTCGCTTCAGTCATCTTGGGCTCTTTGCAACCCCATGGACATAGCCCTCCAGGCTCCTCCGTCCATGGCGTTCTCCAGGAAAGAATACTAGTGAAGGTCGCTCAGTTCAGTTCAGTTCAGTCGCTCAGTCATGTCCAACTCTTTGCCACCCCATGAATCGCAGCACGCTAGGCCTCCCTGTCCATCACCGACTCCCGGAATTTACTCAAACTCATGTCCATCGAGTCGGTGATGCCATCCAGCCATCTCATCCTCTGTCGTCCCCTTCTCCTCCTGCCCCCAATCCCTCCCAGCATCAGGGTCTTTTCCAGTGAGTCAACTCTTCACATCAGGTGGCCAAAGTATTGGAGTTTCAGCTTCAATGTCAGTCCTTCCAATGAATACCCAGGACTGATCTCCTTTAGAATGGACTGGTTGGATCTCCTTGCAGTCCAAGGGACTCTCAAGAGTCTTCTCCAACACCACAGTTCAAAAGCATCAATTCTTCGGCGCTCAGCTTTCTTCACAGTCCAACTCTCACATCCATACATGACCACTGGCCTTCACTAGACGGTCGCTCAGTCGTGTCAAACTCTTTGTGACCCCATGGACTATACAGTCCATGGAGTTCTCCAGGCCAGAGTACTGGTGTGGATAGCCTTTCCTTTCTCCAGGGGATCTTTCCAACCCAGGGATCAAACCCAGGTCTCCCACATTTGCAGGCGGATTCTTTACCAGCTGAGCCACTAGAGAAGTCAGCTAGCCAGTAGGAATTTGCTGTATGATGCATGGAGCTCAAATCTGGTGCTCTGTGACAACCTAGAGGAGTGGGATGAGGTAGGAGGGAGGTTCAAGAGGGAGGAAACATATGTTTACCTATGACTGATCCATGTGGCTGTATGGCAGAAACCAACACAATATTGTAAAGTATCCTCCAATTAAAAAGTTTTAAAAGTTCTTAATTTTATTTAAAAAGTCTAGTTCCCAGTCTCTGCAGCATGTTTGGATAAGGCAGATCATTCATGTTGCCCTACTTCAGTGAGTAAAGGAGTCTCATAGCACCAGTCAGAGACTGAGGGTCTCTGAGGTGGACTGGAAACAGACTCCAGGTCTGCTGACTCTCAGTGCAGCACTCAGGCCTCTGAAGCCTTTTTTTTTTTTTTTAAACTGATTTACATTTTCCAGAAGCTTCTACAGTTTTCTGTCCCTTAGGACTCTCTGTTTTCCTTCCATAACTCTGCCACAGTATCTTCAAATTACAGAAACACGCCTGTTGATCTGACCTTAGCACTCTGTTTGTTTGAGGTAGCTGGAATAAGAAATAAAACCACTGAATTGTATCACAACTTATTAGAACAATCTGTCACGTAGGTTACCTTTTAACCTCAAGTTCAGACATTGTTTACATCCAGCATATGCAGTGTGCGTGCGTGATCAGTCGTGTCCAACTCTTTGTCACCCCATCAGGCTTGTAGCCCTCCCGGGTCCTCTCTCCATTGAATCTTTCAGGCAAGAATACCAGAGTGAGTTGCCATTTCCTACTCAGGGGATCTTCCTGACCCAGGGATCAAACCCACATCTCTGGCATCTCCTGCACTGGCAGGAGGATTCTTTACCACTAGTGTCTCATCCAGCATATGGGTCTTCATAAAGAAGGAAGAAACAGTGGGCACTCGTGGCAAAATAAACTACAAAATGAGGAAAGAGAGCCCAGGGTGCAACAGAGATAAGAACAAATGTCTGGGACTATTGTGAATAATATGACTTTGTCTCAAAAAACTCTGAGATTCAAAGTAAACAAAATCTACAGAAGAAACTGAATTTATCTTCTTTCCAAAATATAGTTATTATGCATCTTCATTTGTTATATTTATTTATTAAAAATAACATGTAAAAATATCTGCTACAGGTCAAGCACTGTATTATATGGTAGAGAACAAAACAGAGTCCCTGCCCCCACAGATGTTAGTGCCTGTGTGGAGATGCCCAGAAACGAATAACCATGCAAATAAACCTGTAATTGTGAAACAGGTTAAGTTTTGTGAATGAAGAATAGACAGTGTTATGAGAAAGAGGTGAAATAAAACTTACGTACAATTGATAAGCTTGCACGTCTTTCAGCAGTAGTAGCAAAACGGTAAACAGTCATTAAAATACCCTTTCCTCAGTTCTTGTCATTGTGTCTCTGTGGTGTTTGACTGTTGAATATTCCCCATCTTGCCTCTCCACCTTCTGGAAACTCTCTCTGGTGTTCTTCGCCTCGATCTATCACAGGTGCCTACTGAGAATTTACTTGAGATAATGGATGTAGGGCACCTCCCATGTTTTCATTGCCTGCTTCACCAGCACTCCAAGTATAGGTGGGCATTCCCTAAGGATTGGTCCTGAGCCGATTTCTCATCCTTCTCCACCCTCTCTCTTTAGGATGATGCTCTCTTTGCTCATTGCAGGAACTTTTCAGATGCTAACTCCCAACTCCATGGATCTTCAGCCATCACTGGATTTTCTCCAGTTTTAATGTAAAGTCACTCTTCCTTCCCTCTCTCCCATTACTGCCCCCTACTCCCCTCCTCTGAATTTACTGTTTTGTTTTGTTTTAATTAAATTTATTTATTTGGTTGTGCTAAGGATATGCAGAATCTTTTGTTGTGCTGTGTGAAATCTAGTTCCCTGACTTAGGATCGAACCTGGGTCCCCTGCATTGGGAGCATGGTGTCTTAGCCAACAGACCAGCAGGGGAGTCCCCTGAATTTACTGTTTTTGTAAAGTCCATTTCTGAGTGGCTCAAGTTTGAAACTTTGGAGTTAGCTTTCTTCCTTCTCTTCTCCCCTTCAACATCCCTGTAGCCACGAAGCTCTTTAGGTTTTACCCCTGAGGCAGATAGAGCAGACTTCCTTCTGCCGTTTTCACTCCCTCCATGTTTTGCTCGGGCCCTGTTTGCCTCCCATCTGGACTTCTGCCAAAGGAAGGCACAATTCTCTCACTCCCTTTCTCATCAGATCAGATCAGATCAGTCGCTCAGTCGTGTCCGACTCTTTGCGACCCCATGAATCGCAGCACGCCAGGCCTCCCTGTCCATCACCAACTCCCGGAGTTCACTCAGACTCACGTCCATCAAGTCAGTGATGCCATCCAGCCATCTCATCCTCTGTCGTCCCCTTCTCCTCTTGCCCCCAATCCCTCCCAGCATCAGAGTCTTTTCCAATGAGTCAGCTCT
>NW_011495018.1:15213019-15240400 GCF_000754665.1 Bison bison bison | reverse complement strand
TCAGATCAGATCAGTCGCTCAGTCGTGTCCGACTCTTTGCTACCCCATGAATCGCAGCACGCCAGGCCTCCCTGTCCATCACCAACTCCCGGAGTTCACTCAGACTCACGTCCATCAAGTCAGTGATGCCATCCAGCCATCTCATCCTCTGTCGTCCCCTTCTCCTCTTGCCCCCAATCCCTCCCAGCATCAGAGTCTTTTCCAATGAGTCAGCTCTTCGCATGAGGTGGCCAAAGTACTGGAGTTTGAGCTTTAGCATCATTCCTTCCAAAGAAATCCCAGGGCTGATCTCCTTTAGAATGGACTGGTTGGATCTCCTTGCAGTCCAAGGGACTCTCAAGAGTCTTCTCCAACACCACAGTTCAAAAGCATCAATTCTTCGGCACTCAGCCTTCTTCACAGTCCAACTCTCACATCCATACATGACCACAGGAAAAACCATAGCCTTGACTAGACGAACCTTTGTTGGCAAAGTAATGTCTCTGCTTTTGAATATGCTATCTAGGTTGGTCATAACTTTCCTTCCAAGGAGTAAGCGTCTTTTAATTTCATGGCTGCAGTCACCATCTGCAGTGATTTTGGAGCCCAGAAAAATAAAGTCTCACACTGTTTCCCCATCTATTTCCCATAAAGTGATGGGACCGGATGCCATGATCTTCATTTTCTGAATGTTGATCTTTAAGCCAACTTTTTCACTCTCGTCTTTCACTTTCATCAAGAGGCTTTGTAGTTCCTCTTCACTTTCTGCCATAAGGGTGGTGTCATCTGCATATCTGAGGTTATTGATATTTCTCCCGGCAATCTTGATTCCAGCTTGTGCTTCTTCCAGTCCTTTGCTAACTTTTCATTGCCTGTTGAAGTGAGTCCAGACATTCACTCTGGGATGTAAGGCCCTCCTTGACCTCTGTCCAGCCTTCTTTCAGGGTTAGCAGGCATGGCGTCCTTGCCAGTGCCCACGAGCATGGCACCTCTGGCTAGTTTGGGGCCCATGTGCAATGATTTTAACCTCCTGAGCCCTGTTTCCTCATCTAGGAGATAAGAACGATGACTGGGTAGAAGGTCTTTATGACTGGGATTCCACCTGTGTATTTCTTCCTGTGATTTCATGAGTGTGTGTATGTCATCTGTCATGCTCACTGTTGTCCCTTGTTCTGAAATGCCCTCTCCCTCTCAGCTGCCTGTGTTCAAAGCCCAGTTCAAATGCCACTTCTTCCATGGAGCCTTTTCAGTTTCCTCCATATAAATGTGACCTGTGCTCATGAAATCCTACACAATTTGCTGGGTCATTTCTTTACTGCTTTGTGATATGTATCAAAGTCACTGTGTACTTTTGTTTAAACTTTCCTCCCAGGTATTAAGCTCTCTGAGGGCAGTGGTTATATCTCAGTTTATCTTTGGATCCCTTGTAGCTAACAAATTCTTTGTACTTAGGAGTTGCTTGATAAGTGTTCAATTAATGAGTAAAAATCATCCTTAAGTGATAGAACTTCTTTACCAAAACATATGTAGAAAATATGTAGATATATACTACAAAACTGTAAACTTTACTAGGTAAAATTTCACTTCAGGCCCATAATCATTTTTTAATTATTTTTGTCTATTTTTAATGAGTATAATTACAGGCCCATAATCTTTGATAGAATGGACCTTATGCTTTTATGATTCATGTAGGAGTCAAGCTACATTCTTAGGGACTAAAATCAAGCCCAACACTGTACCTCTGATTAAAAAATATCTATAAAACTTACTTGCTCAGATTTAAGGTTCAAGAAAAATCAGAATATTAGTGAAAGATGACACAAAATAATAAAACATTATATTTTCAGTGTAACATGTACTAAACCTATCATAAAATTGTTTTATTTTTGTAATTTGGACTTTGATTTCTTTCTTCCATAATAACTTTTTGCAAAACCATTTTATTTAAGTTTGAAAGAGCACAACTCAGGTCCACCCTTTATGACCAAAAAATATATACTGAACCTTGTGAAATAAATGTCCACATATTACTTATACACAGGACAAATAACCTCACAAAATATATCTGGCAAATAAAAAGTATCAGTGTCTGGTGTAGCTGTTACCATTAACCCACACCATTAGCCCAGTCTACTCTGTGTTCTTTATGTTTGTTGAATATATATATTATCACTTTAATTTCACAGATGAGGGAAATTAATTCACGGGGCTTCTTTGCCTGTGCACGTGTACTCGTGCTTAAGCGCTCAGCTGTGTCTGACTCTTTGAGACCCTTTGGACTGTGTTCTGCCAGGTTCCTCCGTCCATGGGATTCTCCAGGCAAGAACACTGGAGTGGGTTGCCGTGCCCTCCTCCAGGGGATCTTCCTGACCCAGGAATGGAATCTGTGTCTCCTGTGCCTCCTGCATTGCAGGAGAATTCTTTACCTGCCGAGCCATCAGGAAAACCATGTTACTTACCCACGTAGTAATTAAGTGATGGAGCCAGAATTTAAAACCAGAAAATTTCACACCATTGTGCTCTTTCCAAATCTTTTTTTTTTTTTTTTTGCAGGATTGGTGCGGCGGGGTAGGGGGGATTTGGGGGTTAGCCATGTGCCTTTTTAGGATAGTACAAGCTGGCAAGCTTTTCCTTTTACTGACCGGGGTCACTGTGAAGTGACATCGCCTTCGTTCTCCTATTTGAGATATTAGTTTATTTTTGTATTATTGTCAGTTGAGAGAAATTGATAATGTATAAATGAACCAAAGAAGAAAATAAAGACAACAAACTTGAAGCATAGTGAACATGGCTAATTAAACATACTGCAGAAGTGAGTGAAACACCCTAAACATTAACTGATTCGAATACTTTCAAGATAGAGTAATTAGAAACAAACTCACATAAATGGTCGGAATTTATGGACGTGAAAAATGAGACCATCAGCACTGAAAGCCTGGTCAATACATTTCTCTCTTTTTTTTTTCTTCCCACGTGCCACCCCTTTCAGGTATTTCTAGAAATGACTGGTAAATAATTACTGTGGTCAAAGAGAAAAATAGGAAAAAATATCAACTCAGCAAATCAACTTACAAAGTCAAAGGGGAAAATCAAGATTTGTTTGGAATAGGCAAGCTGCCTTTGAAGCAAAAAAACAACAAAATAAGAATTTTGTGGGCATGAATAAACTGCAAAAGCTTAATCAGTATCCCTGACCCCATAGGTATTTCTTTTGATAGCTAACACCATGGTGTATATAAAAACTGCCAATAAAAAGACATTTTACTTTTAGCTGATTATGAATTAAATAGTCCTGCATTACATAGGTTTAGGGGAATTTAGCAGAAGGCTTGGAGAAGGCAATGGCACCCCACTCCAGTACTCTTGCCTGGAAAATCCCATGGACGGAGGAGCCTGGAAGGCTTCAGTCCATGGGGTCGCTGAGGGTCGGAAACGACTGAGCAGCTTCACTTTCACTTTTCACTTTCATGCATTGGAGAAGGAAATGGCAACCCACTCCAGTGTTCTTGCCTGGAGAATTCCAGGGACAAGGGGGCCTGGTAGGTTGCCGTCTATGGGGTCACACAGAGTCGGACACTACTGAATCGATGCAGAAGCAGCAGAAGGCTACTTCCTGCATTCAACAAGGACAGTTGGGTGGCCTGAGTATCAGAGAATTTTAGAATTTTTGGAACTTTGGAAATGGCCTTAGAAATCACTTAGTTCTGTCCCACATTTTGCAGAAGAAACTTGGAGAGCCAGATTTGGGGCGAGAATTGTCTCTGGTTAACACTGGACAGGAACTACAACCAAACTCTCTGCATCCCTCATGCAGGAAGGGACTTTGCCTCTTCCTCCTGTTCGTTAAGCCAGGTTGAAAAATATAACCTGAAAAAAAAAATAATAACAATCCACTTCTTACCAGAAGGCATACAGAAAGGAACTCCCTAGATCCAAAAAGGAGAATTAAGTAACTTGAGGAAATATGTCTCCTTACCAGCAAACTGACAAAATTTCTTTCTCATGCTAAGAAAACGTGGCTCAAGGGTCCTGGGAATTCTGTCTTCTCATCTAAATGTTTTTCTTAGGACCACTTCAGAGGACCAGTGGTTCCTTAATAAATCCAGTAGGAGTACACTCACGTTTTCATCAAAATTCTGTTATATTGTTAGCTGATTTAGTCCCAGATCCTACCTTTTACTATCGACCAAAGGTATTTGTGAGTTTGCTATGCCTTAGTTTTTAATGAACAGTGGAGGAACAGGCAGCAGTAGTAGTAATGTGATTCTAAAAAAGGTAAATGTTGATTATAATTAATTAATGCCTTAAAACACCAGAGCATCTTTCTCTAAGGGCTCTCGGGGAAAGAGTTAATAGCCTTCTGAAAGTGAATGATTTACCTCCTTTCATTCACTTTCAGTTCAGTTCAGTTCAGTTCAGTCGCTCAGTCGTGTCTGACTCTTTGGGACCCCATGAATCGCAACACACCAGGCCTCCCTGTCCATCACCAATTCCCAGAGTTTACTCAAACTCATGTCCATCAAGTCAGTAGCCATCTCATCCTCCATCGTCCCCTTCTCCTCCTGCCCACAATCCCTCCCAGCATCAGAGTCTTTTCCAATGAGTCAACTCTTCACATGAGGTGGCCAAAGTATTGGAGTTTCAGCTTTAGCATCAGTCCTTCCAATGAACACCCAGGACTAATTTCCTTTAGAATGGACTGGTTGGATCTCCTTGCAGTCCAAGGGACTCTCAAGAGTCTTCTCCAACACCACAGTTCAAAAGCATCAATTCTTTGGTGCTCAGCTTTCCTCACAGTCCCAACTCTCACATCCATACCTGACCACAGGAAAAACCATAGCCTTGACTAGATGGACCTTTGTTGGCAAAGTAATGTCTCTGCTTTTGAATATGCTGTCTAGGTTGGTCATAACTTTCCTTCCAAGGAGTAAGCGTCTTTTAATTTCATGACTGCAGTCACCATCTGCAGTGATTTTGGAGCCCCCCAAAATAGTCAGCCACTGTTCCCACTGTTTCCCCATCAAATTCCCATGAAGTGATGGGACCAGATGCCATGATCTTAGTTTTCTGAATGTTGAGTGTTAAGCCAACTTTTTCACTCTCTTCTTTCACTTTCATCAAGAGGCTTTTTAGTTCCTCTTCACTTTCTTCCATAAGGGTAATTTTTTAAATTATTTTTTATTGAAATAGAATAACTTTATCAAGATCATGTTAGTTTCTGCTGTACATCAGAAGGAGTATCGCCTCTATTTTGGATTTCCTTCCCATTTAGGTCACCACAAAACACTGAGTTCCTTGAACTATAAAGTAGGTTCTCATTAGTGTTATCTGTTTTGTATGTAGCAGTGTGTATATCCCAGTCTCCCAGTTTATCCTACCCCCACCTTATTTGCAAATTAGCAGAGTCCATCTGAATTGGGCCAACATCCCTAACTGACGGGCAGCAAGTTCAGCTAAAGCACCAACAAAACTTAAGAGAGAGCTCATCCTTTTCCTTAAGACCTGGGAGTCTAAATTAGTCCACCAGGCACCCAGGAGGTGGTTTGAGTTCTACATGGTCCCTGGGATTATCGTGTAGAAGCCTTGGAGGAATAAATGGATTTTTGCCCCATGATCCTTCTGTCTGACATAATTTGAACTGAACCTTGAAGGCTCTAAAAGTATGGATACAATGACCACACATTCAGTTCCATTTATTCAAGGAGCCAGGGAAGGATCATCAAATCAATAACATGACTCTGCCATCTGCCTTCCCTTTGCTCACCATCATAATGAAAAATGACTCCTTAAGTGTTCTGTGAGGCAATTAGCTCTGAATGCAGAGCTGTAATGGGGAGAGGCCGAGTCACATTTGTATTCAAAACTTTACTAGTAAAATAGAAAGGAAACTGTTGTCCATATTAATAGACACATAAAGTATATAAATGGGGTAATTAGGTATTACTCCGTTGATGCACATGATTATACAACTGCAGAAACCAGAGATAGGAAGGGCACTGGAATGACATCTGGCTCATCCAACCGCTTGCAGCCACAGCTGGTGACCCTGCCCAGAACCATCTTGGACAGACAGATTTTTTCTAAAGACTTTCCCAAAAGGCATACCCATAACTTCCGGGACAAATTCATTCTATTATTTAACAGTCTTCACACTGCAATTTGATCCCATTTTCTTTTGTTCTTTTTCTTCTTGTTCTCATTTTCCCAGAAATAGAGAGCAGCTGATTGTTTTCCTTATAATCATCTATCACGTGGGTGGTATAAAGCAGTTTGGAGATCACCTCCCAGCCTTCAGTTCAGGTTCAATATAGGACACCCTGCCTTAGGACTTCCAGCTTAGGTCACCTTATAACTGTTAGAATGCTCTTCAGCCTTCCCAGATATCACTGGCTTAAGAACCACCCCAATGGCTCAGCAGGTACAGAATCCACCTGCAATGCAGGAGACACAGAAGACATGGGTTTGGTGACTGGATCAGGAAGATCCCCTGGAGGAGGAAATGGCAACCCACTCTAGTATTCTTGCCTGAAAAATCTTAATGGATAGAGGGGCCTGGTGGGCTGCAGTCCATGGGATCACAAAGAGCCGGACATGACAGCACATACACAGAGATAATTCTTTCCCTTTGACAGATGAGGATACCTAGGTTTACCTGATCAGTCTTCCTTGGAATCCAATATTTATTACACAGCAGAACCAGTGCTAGAATCCAAAAAGCTTCTTTGGCTTGACTCTTGTTTGTTTTTCGGTGCCTGACCTCTCTTGTGAAATGAACTGCCCTGTTCACTGGTTACTTCCCCACTTTATAGTTCAGTGGAACTTCTCTGCCGCACCTAACCTTTTCTGCCATTCTGCATTTTGTGTTTATGCCTGCTACTCTTCTTGCACAAGAAAAGGGAGCAATGAGATTCAGTTCATTTCTCTGAGATTTCAGGGTTATTTTGGAAGCTTCATCATGTCATTCCAAACACCATTCTCATACCCTGTCCCCGTTTGTGTTATTTGCAAATATGATGATTTTAGGGAGATGTTAAGTGCCTCACTGGAATCCAACATGACTTTTAAAATACCACGTGTTATGGGTCCACCATACCTCTGTCCCTTTGCACGTACTGGTCCTTCTGCCTGAGCTGTCCTCTAATACACAGGCCTACCCTCTCCACCAACAGAATTTCTTATTCAGTGATCACCTCTTCTGTGAGACTTGTCCCCATCTCTGCCCATTTTCAGTCCACTACTTTGTTTTTTTTTTATGTACTACTATAAAAATTTTTTTATGTACTACTATAAAAAAGATCAGCCCTGGGATTTCTTTGGAAGGACTGATGCTAAAGCTGAAACTCCAATACTTTGGCCACCTCATGAGAAGAGTTGACTCATTGGAAAAGACTCTGATGCTGGGAGGGATTGGGGGCAGGAGGAGAAGGGGACGACAGAGGATGAGATGGCTGGATGGCATCACTGACTCGATGGACGTGAGTCTGAGTGAACTCCGGGAGTTGGTGATGGACAGGGAGGCCTGGCGTGCTGCGATTCATGGGGTGGCAGAGAGTCGGACACTGAGCGACTGAAATGAACTGAACTGATAAAAATTTCATTACGTTGTCACTGTTCTTCCCAGACAAGCTAAAGGCAGGGATTTCCCCTCTATTTATCATTATATCTCCAGGGTCTAAGTGATACTTAGAGCACAAAAGAAACACAATACATTAATATTTGCCCGATTATTTTCCTTCTTTCTCCTACTTACTCGTCCTTATCGGTGCTAACTTCCCAGAGTCCAGCTCTTAAGCTACCTATGAATTAATACTTCCTGATTGCATTTTATCCATGTACTTGTTATTTATACCTTAATATAAATTAATTCTAAAGACTTCTTAGGTTTAAAAAAAAAAGCCTCCTTAATCTCTGGTCTAAATTTTGGCTTGTGAAATAGAATTGAAAACTTTACTGAAATTAGAATGACTGCTTCGTCACTGCTGACCAGGACTATCATTTCAGCCTCATTCTGGAGGCCTGTTTGTCACAGGTCAGTTATTCATTTTGCAATATGACATTTGACAGATGTCAAATGTCTTCTACATTTGACAGATTTCTTTGGGTGTTTTATTTTTTCCCCACATATAAAAATCTCACTTGGATGGTTTGATCATTCATATAATCATTGTTTGATCATTTCTAAAGCCATCCTTTTTGCCTATTCTTAAAACTGAATGTTTCATAAGCTCTTCTTCATTCTTGGTGTTTTAAGTAGATCAGAGTCCCTACCAGGGACTTCGTGGCCTAGGTGGGTCACCATACTCTGCTTTTGCTGTCCCAACCATCCATATTCAGTCTCTCCTAATCTTGCTGAGCTACATGGCTTTAACATCCCTTGTTGCTGGTTTTTAGATCACAGTTATTGTTAAGACAGATTTTTCTAAGACATCAAGTCTGCTTTAAGCATATTTAAAAAAAAAATTTAATGTGTATTACTTTTTTTTTTTTTTTAATTTTTGGCTGTACCCCACAGCCTATGGGATGTTGTTTCCCTGACCAAGGATTGAACCCACACCCCCTGCATTGGAAAGCAGTCTTAACCACTGGACACCAAGGAAGTCTCAGAGCATAATTTTTTAGCCTTTTATCTTTCATGTAGAAATAAGTCAGTCTTTTTAAGCCTATCTTATGCACTACAGATAGTGTTCTGTTTCCCTTTATATCTCCATTGGGCCACGTCAATCTTTGCATTAGTGTTTTTCACTTTCTTTAACACTTCAGAAACAGCTTTTCTTAACTTTCTCCAGTGCTTCAGAAGCATCATCTTTTCCTAAGCTCCGTAAGTGACTTTTAGTCTTTTGTTTATTTAATTTTTTATTTATTTATTTTTTATTGAAGGATAATTGCTTTACAGAGTTTTGCTGTTTTCTGTCAAACCTCAACATGAATCAGCCATAGGTGTACATATATCCCTTGTTAGGACATTCCTAAGTTCCATTTTATCTCTTTGGGAAGGTTTTGTCTGTCCATCTGAGCTTTCCCTCAACGCCCTTTGTCTATCTGCATTAAAAATATTTCTAAGGAATTCAAATTAAAACAATCCTGAGATATCATTTTTCACCTATCATGCTGGTGAAAATTTGTAAGTATGACAATACATTGCTGATGAGAATGCAAACTGGTACAGCCCTACTGGGGGAGAATTTGACAATACCTAAGAAAGCTACCCTTGTACTCTTTTGATCCAGCAGTCCCATGTCTAAGAATGTACCCTAAAATAAACCTCCAGCAACATGAAAATACACAGCCATTGATTATTTCAGCGTTGTTTGCTGCTGCTAAGTCGCTTCAGTCGTGTCCGACTCTGTGCGACCCCATAGACGGCAGCCCACCAGTCTCCGTCGTCCCTAGGATTCTCCAGGCAAGAACACTGGAGTGGGTTGCCGTTTCCTTCTCCAATAGTGTTGTTTGCAGCCACATAATATTAAGAACAGCCTAAATGACCATATGTAAGGAAGTAGTAAAATAAATTATGATACATCTGCAAATGGAGTATAATGCATCAATAAAGAAGAATGAGGAAGTTTTCAATGAACTAATGTGAGATTATTTCCAGGGTATATTATTAAGTGGAAAATGTAAACTGCAAAAGATTACCTAGAGTATGCTATCCTTTATAGAAATAAAGAAATTTGATCACATATATAAAAATCTACTAAATTTTGCAGAAGATTACCAGAAGGCTACTAATGAGATTGGTTACCTACAGAAAGTAAAGTGAGAATGGAGTATAAAATGGGGGAGTGAGAGAGAGAGGAACAGGGGTGAGGACGAAGAGACATTTCTTTGAGTGGACCTTTTTACAAACCTCTGACTCTTGGAAACACTCTAATGTTTCACATACCTAATAAATAAATCAAACTGGGAGGTGGAGAACCCAAAATGGAGTACGAACAGTGGAAAATGAACTTAAATGCTTTACAAATGAATAGCATAAATACACTGAGGGGATAGGGAAGAAAAGAAAAACCTATGTAATTTTGGAAAATACTATTTTGACTGTATAGAGTAAGGCTAAATGCAAAGAGAAAAATACACGTTGTACTATGATTAGCACATTTGTTTCTTCTGGAAACAGGGGCCTGAGTTAGCAATTCTGACAAGACATTATGTCTGTGCAAGGATTGAACAAAGAAGAAAATATGGTGCGGATAATGAGAGCTAATTCTCTCAGTTTCAGAGAAAAACAGATACTTCTGAGGAAAGTAAGAAGGGTAGCATGAATCCTGTGGAATTGGTATTTGAGGGATCTGCATAGACTCATTCACATACAGGTAGATTAAAATAGAAATAGAGATGTGTGTAAGTGGGTTGGTATACATATGTATGTTTCCCAGCTGTGTCTGCTGAGAGGGCCTGGAAGCAGTGATATTTCAGGAGCAGCGGACACTCCTAGCACCCATATCTTGGTTTCTTAACACCGTTTTTCAATAAAGGGAACCGGGGCTTTTTGAAGAAATGATTGACTCCAAGGCTAGGAAGGGAAAATGCAGGTTGAAATAGAACATCTGATCCCAGAAAGTAAGTGTTCAAAAAATTATAATGACATGTTGAAAAGATACAGAAGCCCACATGCAGAGGCACCCAATTGCCAAAGCTAGAACAACTTGAACAAAAAAATAAATAAGTATACTATTGGATTATAACTCAAAAAATAAATTAAATGTTTGTAAGTCTACATTAACATAATTGTGTAGACTATTGAATAAATAATAAAATTTATATAATTTTAAATTAAAATTGAATAAAATTTGTTCATTTATGAATAAATAAGTAAGAGAGAAGGGGAGCTCTTCCTTACAGTGGAATTTCAGTTAATGAGTATATAGAAAATAAGGAAAATATGAAAATGATCATTAGATAAATACTAGAGTAGTAATTATTGCAGGCAGGAACCACTGATGGAATTAAAATTAATGGGAGAATATATAATATAAACTGTACACTTGCATAGCCTCAAAGTATTGATATTACATACTCCCACAAGGCATTTATTAATTACAAATGGGAAAATAATACATTTATCGTAGAAAACTGTAGAAGACATGACCTTATCCAAATGATCAGGGTTAATATCACTGGTAATAAAGCATAGAAATTGTATATCTCCTGATACGTTGCACTGAAAAGAGCAAAACATCACTTCCAAAGTGTTCTTGTTAAATGTGTAACACCAGTGTAATCATGAGAAAAGATCAGACAGATTCAAATTGAGGAACAGCCTATAAAACAAACTGACCAGAACTCTTCAAAAGTGTCAGGATCATGAAAGACAAAGAAAGACTGAGGAATTAACACCGATTAGAGACTAATGACATTACACACAGTGAGATCTTGAACTAAATCCTGAGACGGAAATAAAATGTTAGCAGGAAAACTGGTGAAATTTGAATAAGGTCTGCAGATTGCTCCACAGTATTATGCCAATGTTCATTTTCTGGTTCTGACAATTATACTGTAATTATGTGAAATGTTATCATTAGAGAAGCTGAATGAAGGGCAAATGAGAACTCTAATTCTTTGTAACTTTTCTGTAAGTTTAAAATTATTTCAAAGGGAAACGTTAGTAAAAAGCATTTTTCAGGCCTCTTCTTCAAATGGGTCACATTCCAAAAATTAATCCATAGTCCATGTTGGTGGTATAGTGGTGAGCATAGCCCCCTTCCAAAAGTTAACCCATAGATGACAGGCTATATTTTCTCATAGAAATTATATTTACCTGGCTATATGGTTGCTGGGCTAGCACCCAAGAGCTTATTTAACCGAAAATGTATGTGTGTCTCCATTTACTTATAAACTATCCTCAATGTGTTCTAGAATGTAAACTGTTTACTCTGACTGTGTTCTTTGGAGTTTTAACCAGAGAAACAGTGGATTAAGAATAGATAATACATATTGATGATCCTTATGCATGTGAGTTCACACACACACACATGCACACACACAGACGTACATGCACATGCATACTCCCACACACGTATGCACACACACACTTATGAACACTGGGGACTCAGATTTCTCTAGTTATAAATTCTGAAAATGGTCCTGCACAGAATCTAGCAAAGTAGGGACTGGTGGAAGAATGAGAAAAAAAAAAATTGGGGGTTGGCCAAAAAAGTTCATTCAAGTTAAATAACCATACTAGGGAAGTAGTAAAATAAATTATGATACATCCACAAATGGAGTATAATGCATCAGTAAAAAAACAATGAGGAAGATCGCTATAAACTGATGTGAGATTGTTTCAGGATATATTATTAAGTGAAAAGTGTTAACTGCAAAAGAATACCCAGAGTATGCTCTCCTTTATGTAAGAAATAAAGAAATTTAAGCAGATATCCAGGTAGCTAGTAAATTTTGCAAAAGATCATACAGAAAAACCTGAACAAACTTTTTGGCCAATCTGCTAGCATGCCAAGAAGCTCTGGCAGGAGAGAAGAAATGTTCCCCACGACCATTTTCATGGCTGCTCCTTGAAAAAATGATTGATCATCATCAGGAGCATCGCTGCTTCTTATCCAAGAAAATGCTACACAGAGTTGCCCAGATAAGGAGCAGCTTAATCACAAACCCGGAGCTTCCCATGTAGCTCAATGGTAAAGAATCTGCCTGCAGTACAGGAGATGCAGGTTGGATCCTGGGTTGGGAAGATCCCCTGGAGGAGGGCATTGCAACCCACTCCAGTATTCTTGGTGGGAAATCCCATGGACAGAGGAGCCTGGCAGGCTACAGTCCATGGGGTCACAAAGGATCGGACGCAACTGAGTGACTGAACACGCACGCACACAATCCCAAATCTGCTCTCCCAACTCAGTTGGGAGTATCTGTGACTTTCAGTTTGGGGCTCAGATTTTGAAAGCAGTTCTGTCTGTGCACATGACCTCTCTCAGTCAACAGCCACACGAACTTTGTGTGCCTCAGTTTCAGCCTTTCAAGAAAATGGGTATCACAGTCTTTGAAGCTTCTCCTCAGTTTCCAAAGTGAGTCTTGTATGGACTCCACAGTATATCTTAAGTCAGGCCATCCCAAGCATACCTCCAAATTTAGTGAAAGTCTATCTAGCCATTTCATGATATGTTAACGTATAAATGAAAACTCAATGTATGGTATATAAATAAACAGGATTAAATTTACTGAGTACTTGCCACGTACAGTCACTATCTCAGGGGTGTGTTTGTGTATTTCATTTTCTTACTACAACCCCTAAGGGAATCTTGCCTATGTTACAGCTAAAGAAACCAAGCTTCAGAAAAGCTTTATACTTGCCAAAAATGTTTTATTTGCCAAAGATTTTAGAGCAAGCAAGTTGTAGAGCTGATTTTAGAGCCGGGTCTGTGTGGCCTGTATGGGAGTTGCCACATTGTTGCAGTCTCTGAGGTCCCATCTGCCAGTCCACTTGCTCACATATTGGACACAGTGAAAATGTCATGTGTGTCCCTGTGCTAGTCTCTTGAATTGTTCCCTGATCCTTGAACTATGTGGTCATCTTTTATTTTGTCCGTTAGAATGCCTTACTCTTAAAATACTAGCTTTAAGTAACTTGTAGATTTTTTTTTCTCTAATTCTGCTTTCCATCTTCAAATCATATTTAATGGGTAAGTTAGAAAGTGTAGAACTGCTCATGCAACAGGAGGAGCAAAGTTAATGAAAGCTTAAAGCAAGATGGTACTCATTTACTGAATTATTTGTACTTAACACACATTATCATATTTTTGGTGAAAATTTTGAAAATGTTTGAAATAATTAAACAGCTCAAGATCATGTTGAGACTAAGAAGTTCTTTCTATTAGAAACATTCTTAAATTATGTTGACACAGACATGTTGTAATCAACAATTATAGAGGGTGAAGCTTCTAAAGCAAATGTCATTACTATTATTGATTCTTCTCAATTTAACAATATTTTCGGTAGGCTATGTAAATGTACAAAGTGAGCAGACACACAAACACACAAAACTGAGAACATCTACCATTTATCGGATACTTATTATGTATCTGTGCTGTGCCCTACTTCGTCTCTCGGTCATGACTGACTGCGACCCCGTGGACTGTAGCTCACCAAGCTCCTCTGTCCACAGGGATTCTCCAGACAAGAATATTGGAGTGGGCTGCCATGCCCTCATCCGGGGGATCTTCCCAACCCAGGGATCTCATCCAGGTTTCCCACATTGCAGGCGGATTCTTTTAATGTCTGAGCCACCAGGGAAGCCCCTATGTATCTGTAGTGGCTGTAATAATTGTTTTCTTATATTTTCTCACTTAATCTTGTAACAATCCTATTACTTAGATGCTGAGTGTGCGTGTGTATTTTACAAGTTAGGAAAATTGAGGTTCCCATTCTTGCCCATTGTCTATAGAGCTAATACCTTTAATCCCTATTCTCTAATGCATCCCTGACAGGGAAATATTAAATACAGCCTAGAGAACTAAGACAGGAAAATGGACCTTGCATGATATATATTAAGCTTACATTTAATTTGCTCTAGTTTATCACTTAAAAAAAAAAAAAAACAGAGCCAAAAGAAAGGAGGAATTTTAAAGAGTGTTTCAGAGATCAAACATTATGTTATCTTTTGTCCCAGGGTACTTGAGATTCAAACCCAAGGCTCCACCACTGCGGATGCACACCCATCTCTGTCTTGTAATTGGTAAATTTACATCATGTGTGAAACCACCGGCTTAAGAAAGGCGCAGGTGTCAGTTTCAGGAAATCCTGGGAGTTTCAGGCCTGCTCAGACCAATTGGTCCTATTGATAAAATGCTAATGAAAAAGTACATCCAAACCTTTACCATAGTACCCCTGAATTCTGACCACAAAGATTAATGTAATTGCCTTTCTGAAATCCCTACATTTTCACACAGAAAAAAAAAAATTCCCTTAAAAAATAAAGACGTATTTGTGTTTTTAAAAATTATTAGCATTAAACTGGTACTGTAAGGATTACTAGAAATTCTAATTGCAGATGTTAGCTGTTTTATAAAATTCAGTTCCACTGTTGCATTTTCTTAGAACAATAGAATTCCACACTGTCACTTGTTGGCTTTAATGTCATCTTGATTATACATCCAGGAATTTTAAGCAACCAACTGCATAAGCAGTAACATCTCTCTAATGTCATATAATCAGAGGAAGCTTCCATTTATTTACACCATCTTTAGTAGCAAAAGAATGGTAGAGACAAGGTCAAAGCCTGCTTACTGGAAACAGGAGCCTGGCAGGCAGTTTAGGGTTTCTGGTATGATTGTTCCTCCCTGAACTGGCCCTCTTTCCTCCTTTCCCAGCTCAGTATTATTAGCATAACAGGATCAGACAACTTGAGTTCATTTTGTTCAGCCCTCTGTCTTGTGCAGAGCCCGTCTCATATTTTTAAATATATCCACCCATTGAGACTATCCAGGTTTTCACCGCTATAATTTCCAGATCTTAATTTCCTTTTAGTATTTGGAACATAGCCACTGTGTGATTGATTTTCATACAAACATACTAGAGCTGATGCATTGAACTGGTTGCTGCTCCCTTCAAGGCTGTTACCTTGGAAGGTTAAATATACCTACTTGAGTGATATGAATCTTGGTATTTTAGAAATGGAAAGGGCTATGAGACTGAAGGGCTTCCCTTGTGGCTCAGCTAGTAAAGAATCCACCTGCAATGCGGGAGACCTGAGTTCGATCCCTGGGTTGGGAAGATCCCATGGAGAAGGGAAAGACTACCAACACCAGTATTCTGGCCTGGAGAATTCCATGGACTGTATAGTCCATGGGGGAGAAGGCGATGGCACCCCACTCCAGTACTCTTGCCTGGAAAATCCCATGGATGGAGGAGCCTGGTGGGCTGCAGTCCATGGGGTTTCGAAGAGTCAGACATGACTGAGCGACTTCACTTTCACTTTTCACTTTCATGCATTGGAGAAGGAAATGGCAACCCACTCCAGTGTTCTTGCCTGGAGAATCCCAGGGACGGGGCAGCCTGGTAGGCTGCTGTCTATGGGGTCGCACAGAGTCAGACACGACTGAAATGACTTAGCAGCAGCAGTATAGTCCATGGGGTTGCAAAGAGTCGGACACGACTGAGCAACTTTCACTACCACTACTACTACTATGAGACTGAAACTCAATCTCTTGCCCTTCCTTCTTGTTCATCTTCTCAGCTGAAATTCATGCTTAGTGTCTATTATCACATCTTCATTTACTCCCCAGCCTGCTGTTCAGCAACTATTTCTCAATTAAATCTGTCCTATTGAGGTCACCAGTGACCCCCATCTCTCTTAATGGGGACAATTTGGTAAACTATCACTTTCTGTGACCCACTCATTACACTGAAAGCTTTCTTACCTAGACTGAGCTCCATGCTCATCTTACCTAGATGAGCACCATCTACCTTTATCATAGTGTCCTGAATGTCCAGTACAGCGCCTGACACAACAGGCCCTCAACACTTTAGCTGAATGAAAGAATTAATGAATGCATTCATAAATTCTCTCCCTCTAATTTTATGTACAAAGACAGAAGCCCTAAAGAAGGCCCACGGTTTGCCCAAAGCTGTACAACTTATTATTGGCAGAAATAGTATATGACCCTATGTCTTCTAACTCCCAGGCCAGTTGGTTTCATACCATACTGCCAGTGCTCAAAATAAGTTTTGGCTTCCTCTTTTGAATTGCTTTCAAAGCCTGTGGTATAGTCTCTTGAGTCTTTATATTCTTTTGATTGGTGGGTTTTATATTTGGAATCATCCTAAGGTTACCAGAAGTCTCTGTGATCACCCTTCTTCACTACTCCCACCTGCGGATCCCTCCCTCTGCAGAAACAGAATCCTCAGTGTTTCTCATGCAGAGCCTGGTGGCCCCAACTCTCAGCCTTCACTTATGATGTTCCTTCTCCCAGGAATGCCTTTCCTTTCTCACTCCTCCAATGCCCAAATCCTACTCATCTTGGATTCATGTTCTTTCCAAAACAAGGATTTAACTTGTAAAGACAGAGGGAGGAAGGAAATGAGGAGCACTGATTGAGCTCGAGTTTTCATGTATCTTGGATTGTTTTAGGAAAGAGCTACACAAGGTTGGTGATCAGATGTCTGTACATGTGTGTATACATGTGAACACACACCCACACACACAGCTGCTGAGGACTGAGCAAGTGGAAGAGGGTGAAGGGACACTGATGTCTCTTCTGAAAAAGGAGGCTTCATTTCTCTTTTGCAGCTCACCTCCACTGCTTCCCACCACCACCACCACCACCATCACCAACACCTCACAAACACCTGCCAGTTCTCCCTGTAGCTCATGGGCACTTATGTCTTATTGGTCGGTTTTCTGATTATAAAATTAGTATCTTTTCGTCTTAGAAAATTTGGAAAAGAGAAACCAAAAACTTACAACTCAGAGATAACCAACAAAAGATATGTTTCCTCTGAGGACTTGAGACACATTTAGATTTCGTTTTACATAAGTGGTATCATTTCTCATGAAGTCCTATATTCTGCCTTTTTATTGAATGTTATATAATGAGTATTTCTCTGTGTCATTAAAAATTCTTCAAAAACAATTTTAATGACTGTATAATATGGGATTTTATGGATGTATCATAAACATCTTAATTATTCTCCTCTTCTTAAGGGCTATTTATGTTGTCCCCAGGCAGCTGCTGCTGCTCTTTGGCAGGGGTTGGGGGAGGGTAGAGTATTGTAAATAATGCCATGATAAAGATTCTTATGTAAAATTTTTTTCCAAATCTCTGATTACTTCCTAAGGATACAATATTAGTTCTGAAACTGGTAGGTGTGAACCTTTTTTTAAAATTTTCAATAAATATTGTTAAGTTGCTTTTCAGAAAAGTTTTACCAATTTATATTCAGTGAATTGAGGCATTTTGAATGTCATGAAAACCATTGTTTTGAATTATGACCACATCCTTTCCCTAATGAAAGTGCCCAGGTGGCGCTAGTGATAAAGAATCCACCTGCCAATGCAGAAAAGACATGAGAGATGCGGATTTGATCCTTGGATCAGGAAGATCTCCTGGAAGAGGGCACAGGCAACCCATTCCAGTATTCTTGCCTAAAGATACCCATGGACAGAGGGGCCTGGTGGGCTATAGTCTTTAGGGTTGCATAGAGTCAGACATGACTGAAGCAACTTAGCATGCCATGGGAGATAGGGAGACAGTCAGATTCCACAATCTAAAGATTAGTTGCAATTAACTAGTGACAGACCATGTGTAGAGTCTTCTCTTGTGTTGTTGGAAGAGGGTGTTTGCTATGACCAGTGCGTTCTCTTGGCAAAACTCTGTTAGCCTTTGCCCTGCTTCATTCCGTATTCCAAGGCCAAATTTGTCTGTTACTCCAGGTGTTTCTTGACTTCCTACTTTTGCATTCCAGTCCCCTATAATGAAAAGGATGTCTTTTTTGGGTGTTAGTTCTAAAAGGTCTTGTAGGTCTTCATAGAACCTTTCAGCTTCTTCAGCGTTACTGGTTGGGCATAGACTTGGATTACTGTGATATTGAATGGTTTGCCTTGGAAATGAACAGAGATCATTCTGTCGTTTTTGAGATTGCATCCAAGTACCGTATTTTGGACTCTTGTGTTGACTATGATGGCTACTCCGTTTCTTCTAAGGGATTCCTGCCCATAATAGTAGATATAATGGTCATCTGAGTTAAATTCACCCATTCCAATCCATTTGAGTTCACTGATTCCTAGAATGTCAACATTCACTCTTGCCATCTCCTGTTTGACCACTTCCAATTTGCCTTGATTCATGGACCTGACTTTACAAGTTCCTATGCAATATTGCTCTTTACAGCATTGGACATTGCTTTTATCACCAGTCACATCCACAACTGGGAATTGTTTTTGCTTTTGCTCCATCCCTTCATTCTTTCTGGAGTTATTTCTCCACTAATCTCCAGTAGCATATTGGGCACCTGCCGACCTGGGGAGTTCCTCTTTCAGTATCCTATCATTTTGCCTTTTCACACTGTTCATGGGGTTCTCAAGGCAAGAATACTGAAATGGTGTGCCATTCCCTTCTCCAGTGGACCACATTCTGTCCATTCTCTACACATGGACATCACCAGATGGTCAACACCAAAATCAGATTCATTATATTCTTTGCAGCCAAAGATGGAGAAGCTCTAGACAGTCAGCAAAAACAAGACTGGGAGCTGACTGTGGCTCATATCAGAACTCCTTATTGCCAAATTCAGACTTAGATTGAATAAAGTAGGGAAAACCACTAGACCATTCAGGTAGGACCTAAATCAAATCCCTTATGATTATACAGTGGAAGTGAGAAATAGATTTAAGGGACTAGATCTGATAGATAGAGTGCCTGGAGGTTTGTGACATTGTCCAGGAGACAGGGATCAAGACCATCCCCATGGAAAAGAAATGCAAAAAGCAAAATGGCTGTCTGGGGAGGCCTTACAAATAGCTGTGAAAAGAAGAGAAGTGAAAAGCAAAGGAGAAAAGGAAAGATATAAGCATCTGAATGCAGAGTTCCACAGAATAGCAAGGAGAGATAGGAAAGCCTTCCTCAGCGACCAATGCAAAGAAATAGAGGAAAGCAACAGAATGGGAAAGACTAGAGATCTCTTCAAGACAATTAGAGATACCAAGGGAACATTTCATGCAAAGATGGGCTCAATAAAGAACAGAAATTGTATGGACCTAACAGAAGCAGAAGATATTAAGAAGAGGTGGCAAGAATACACAGAAGAACTGTACAAAAAAGATCTTCATGACCACGATAATCACGATGGTGTGATCACTGACCTAGAGCCAGACATCCTGAAATGTGAACTCAAGTGGGCCTTAGAAAGCATCATTGCGAACAAAGCTAGTGGAGGTGATGGAATTCCAGTTGAGCTATTTCAAATCCTGAAAGATGATGCTGTGAAAGTGCTGCACTCAATATGGCAGCAAATTTGGAAAACTCAGCAGTGGCCACAGGACTGGAAAAGGTCAGTTTTCATTCCAATCCCAAAGAAAGACAATGCCAAAGAATGCTTAAACTACCATACAATTGCACTCATCTCACACGCTAGTAAAGTAATGCTCAAAACTCTCCAAGCTAGGCTTCAGCAATACGTGAACCATGAACTTCCAGATGTTCAAGCTGGTTTTCGAAAAGGCCAGAGGAACCAATCTGATCAAATTGCCAACATCCACTGGATCATGGAAAAAGCAAGAGAGTTCCAGAAAAACATCTATTTCTGCTTTATTGACTATGCCAAAGCCTTTGACTGTGTGGATCACAATAAACTGTGGAAAATTCTTCAAAAGATGGGAATACCAGACCACCTGACCTGCCTCTTGAGAAACCTGTATGCAGGTCAGAAAGCAACAGTTAGAACTGGACATGGAACAACAGACTGGTTCCAAATAGGAAAAGGAGTATGTCAAGGCTGTATATTGTCACCCTGCTTATTTAACTTATATGCACAGTACATCATGAGAAACACTGGGCTAGAAGAAGCACAAGCTGGAATCAAGATTTCCAGAAGAATTATCAATAACCTCCGATATGCAGGTGACACCACCCTTATGGCAGAAAGTGAAGAGGAACTAAAAAGCCTCTTGATGAAGGTGAAAGAGGAGAGTGAAAAACTTGGCTTGAAGCTCAACATTCAGAAAACTAAGATCATGGCTTCCAGTCCCATCACTTCATGGGAAATAGATGGGAAACAGTAGAAACAGTGTCAGACTTTATTTTGGGGGGCTCCAAAATCACTGCAGATGGTGATTGCAGCCATGAAATTAAAAGATGCCTACTCCTCAGAAGGAAAGTCATGTCCAACCTAGATAGCATATTAAAAAGCAGAGACATTATTTGCCAACAAAGGTCCATCTAGTCAAGGCTATGGTTTTTCCAGTGGTCATGTATGGATGTGACAGTTGGACTGTGAAGAAAGCTGAGCGCCAAAGAATTGATGCTTTTGAACTGTGGTGTTGGAGAAGACTCGAGAGTCCCTTGGACTGCAAGGAGATCCAACCAGTCCATTCTAAAGATCAGTCCTGGGATTTCTTTGGAAGGATTGATGCTAAAGCTGAAAGTCCAGTACTTTGGCCACCTCATGCAAAGAGTTGACTCATTGGAAAAGACTCTGATGCTTGGAGGGATTGGGGGCAGGATGAGAAGGGGACGCCAGAAGATGAGATGGCTGGATGTTGTCACTGACTCGATGGACGTGAGTTTGAGTGAACTCCAGGAGTTAATGATGGACAGGGAGGCCTGGCGTGCTGTGATTCATGGGGTCGCAAAGAGTCGGACACGACTGAGCAACTGAACTGAACTGAGTGACAGACTCCTGCATTCAGTAAACCATAGCCTCTTCAGAGGCCTAGTAGAGGAGGAGTACAGTAGAAATCATCTGAAATTAAGAAAAGGTCACTCGTTAGCATATGAAGAAGCTGGAAGAAAAGTTTTCAAAATATATCTATACACATGCTGTGTGTGTGTACATGCATAATTGCTTGATCGTGTCCAGCGCTGTGCGACCCCTATGGACTGTGCTCTATCCATGGAATTCTCCAGGCAAGAATACTGGTGTGGGTTGCGATTTCCTTGTTCAGGGGGTCTTCCTGACCCAGGGATCAAACCCAGGTCTCCTGCAGTGCAGGTAGACTCTTTAATGTCCGAACCACCAGAATGTGCTTTATCATTTGGGCTTCCCTGGTGGCTCAGATGGTAAAGAATCCTCCTGCATTGCAAGAAACCCAGATTCAATCCCTGGGTTGGGAAGATCCCCCAGAGAAGGAAATGGCTACCTACTCCATTATTCTTGCCTGGAAAATTCCATGGGCAGAGGAGCCTGGCAGGCTGCAGTCCACATACTCCACCTTAAGACATTTGAGGTGAGCCCTGGTCATCTGAGACTTCCTCCTGCAGTGTTCTCTGAGCTCCCCACTGCATGACTGAGCAACCAGATTCCAAAGCAGAGATTATTATCCCTATATTCAGTGGAGTCTAACCAATCCATCGCTACTTGATTACTGATAATATGATGAATATCTTTATACATCAATCAAGAGGCAGTAAAATATGTAAATGGTTAAGGGCATAGACTCTGGAGCCAGACTGCCCGAGGTTTAATTCCTAGCCCTCCCACTTAATAGTTGTGTTATCTTGGCCTGTTACTCAATATATCTGTGCCTTAGTTTTCTCATCTATAAATTGAGGATAATAGTAGTTCTTTCCTTTAGAATTGCCATGAAGGATAAATGGCTTAATATAACTAAAATACTAATATGCACACCCATAGTAACACTATAGATGAATCTTCTATTTCTATTATTTCAAATTCCTAAGAATTAACTTCCACAGACAATATTAGATAATAAAAAATTTTAAAGCAATTGCTTGGATTCTGTCAATAAAACAAAGACTATTTTTCAAGTAGATTCCCAGAATAATCTGGTTCTGTCCTTGAAAAGGATATATAGGTAAGTAGGTAAGTAGGGAGAGAGAGAGAGATAAAGATAGGAAGAAAGAAAAAGTGAGAAAGAAAGGAAGGAAGCAAACTAGTTTTTAATTGCAGCTATACTTAGTTAATTTTTGCACCTCTCAGAAATATTTGAAAACCATGTCTTCTATGAGAGACATAAACCATTACCATCCCCATCCTATTTGACACTTTTCCCTCTCATATAAAAACGTATATACTCTATCATCAGACTTCTTTCAAAACATCTAGCCCTCTATCTTGTTGAAGGCAAGAAATTTCCTAAATTAACACTTAAAAACCATGAAACTTTCCCACAATCTCACAATGACCCACACATAACAATGGCAGTGAGTACAAGCAACCTATTTCCTTTCAGAACTGTTTTAGCCATATTCTTTCACTTGGCTTCACTTGGAAAAATCTAAGGGTATTAGCGTGTGTTTAAAGTTTGACAGTTCCATCCCTAGAAAGGCTTGGTCAGATTTTTCATGTGTATATATTGGACTTCCATCAATAAACTGTTTGAAATTTAATTCCACTGAATGATTCTGGTGAACAAATGAGCTAAAAGAGAAAGCGTCCAAGTAAAGGAACTGTTCAAAAAATCAGGAACTGCTTGACCAGCAGAAACTAGGCCATGGACTTGAGAGCCTGAAAACTCTAGGCCGTCACAGATAATTGAAAGTCATAATCTCCCAAAGGGCTTTAATTGAATATTTGGAAGTCTGTATGAAAATAAATGGGAGTCAACCAAATAAAAATAAACACAGCTATACTGAAGAGTATAAATCTTCAAAAGCATGGCCCTAATTAAAAAGATATATTATACTTCCTGAACTTTGCCATTCTGGTTGTTTTCAATATCATGCCCCTGGGAAAATGCAGCTATTTCTAATCGAATAATCTAAACTCCTGTGCTGGGGATTCATGGTGGGTTCTCCCATTTTGCTCTTGCTACTTGTTTTGGGGGTAAAGCAGTGCAAATTATTCAGACACCAATCAGATTTATCATCCTGTGCCTTTTGATGACATCCATCTGTTTATCTAAGAAGCCATTAAAGACTTATTGAGTTACAGTGCTACGGAGAAAATTGGGTTATCATCTATGGTTAAATCCAATTCTTGCATCTGACATCTTTTCAGCTTATGTGGTATATTCTGAAATTACCCTGACTTGCAGACCTGCACTACAAGAATACATTTGCTTCATAGCCTTTTTTCTGTCATTTCTAGAGAATTTCTAATGCATGAGCAATTTGTGGTTCAGGAAAATGTTGACAGAGAGATGTCAGTGCTTTCCCTTGTTAAAAGTTCAAAAGCCTAATAGGGACTGTGCCAGCTTAAAAAGTCTTATTCAGAAGTGAGTACTGTTCAACTCTGCGGTTTGTATTTAGACGAGCCTATTCAAAGAAAAATTTGACTCTAGGTCACAAAGGTAGAACTGTGTTAATCAGAAGATAAAGATAAATTAATATCAAGCCAGAATTCAAATGGGCAAAAAAAGGTGAGAGCTCATCATAAATGATGTTAAATAAATGCCAGCAGGTAAACTGATAAGACACAAAGGACCCAATCTTCCTAGGGAATGACGAGGTAGGAGTTCAATGCTTATCTCACAAGTCAAGCAGCTTAAGCAAAACCAAAAGTTGAGTTTTTTGAGCTGGCTGAAGAGGCAGCGAACTGGGTGGAGAAAACTAATTGAAATAAAGTGAATATTTGCAGTTTCTTGGAGATACTGTTACATCCTAACTGCAGGAGAGCCAGAGAAAGAGCAACTGTAATCAGGCAGATGCTTCAGTTTGCCAATTTTTTCTAGCATTTGTCAGAGAAATAATGAAGAATCCACGAGTAAAACATTTTCTTGATTTGTTTTGTAAATCAAGCCAGAATTCTGGGAAGCCGAGATTTTCTGGGAATCTTCAAAGATTACAGCGTAGCTGCCATTCCTTAAAATCAAGCTGTACACACTATTTATTGGCCATTTAAGGAGATCCTTCCGATAATATTTCACAGTGTTCTTTCGTTGTTTTTCCTCTTTGTGAGATAAGTACCCTGAAATGGGAGACAATAGCTGTATAACAGCTGAGGGTAATCAATTGAGACCCTCTTGCCGGATATGGCTGGCTTCAGAAAACTATCCCTTTGTCTGTCTACCTGTTTGTTTGTCTGTGACCTTCATTCAGTTCTGTCTGTGCTGTCAGCAGAGAAGCTGTTTTTATGATTCAGTAGAGATGCTACAATAAGAGAGAGAGAGCAACTGTGTCATAGTAAAGATGACCAGAAGATAGGACCTAGAAAACCAGAGATGCAAATATGAAGTCAAGAGTCTTCTGTGTATATTTCACTTCCTACTAAAATTCATCCACAAGATGAATGTGTGTAAGGATTGAAAAAACTCTTGTTCAGAGTGAGAAGTTGTATACTTTATGACTTTAAGAACTGTGGCCTTTCTCTCTTTAACACTCTGCTGCCGCTAAGTCGCTTCAGTCGTGTCCGACTCTGTGCGACCCCATAGACGGCAGCCCACCAGGCTCCCCCGTCCCTGGGATTCTCCAGGCAAGAACACTGGAGTGGGTTGCCATTTCCTTCTCCAATGCATGAAAGTGAAAAGTGAAAGTGAAGTCGCTCAGTTGTGTCCGACTCTTAGCGACCCCAAGGACTGCAGCCCACCAGGCCCCTCCGTCCATGGGATTTTCCAGGCAAGAGTACTGGAGTGGGGTGCCATTGCCTTCTCCTTTAACACTCTAATCTGTCCATAAAATACTTCTCCCTAACTTGCTCAGGTCTGAAATTCTATGCCTTAAAGAAATATTTGCCTGGGGAAAGGAGGCCAGATAGAAAAAGCACTTTGTTGCACCAAAGTTTTTTCTGGGATCTACTCTATAGATTGTCTGTTGGGTAAACATTTTTACTTTCAATCAAAATGACAAAGAAAAATAAACTGGCAACTTCTCATTCATTATTCAATATTCATGAATTCATTAGAAATTCAAAGACTAATTTCAGAATACCTATGGACTATTTCACATTTTAATTAGTAACTTAATTAATTTTAGCGTGCAAGTAAGAAAAATCATATTGAGAATTCTTTTTTCTCAATCTGTTTTAAATCGAGGTATAGTTGATTTACAATATTATATTACTTTCAGGTGTACAACATAGTGATTCAAAATTTTTACAGATTACATACATTAAAAGCTAGCATAAAATGTTGGCAATATTCCCTGTGCTGTACAATATATTCTTGTAGCTTCTTTAATTTATATGTAATAGTCTGTGATTCTTAACCCCCTAGCCCTATCTTCCTCATCCCCTTTTCCCCCTCCCCACTGGTAACCACTAGTTTGGTCTGTGTCTGTGAATCTGTTTTTGTTACAGTCACTTTTTTTATTCTTTAGATTCTACGTGTAAGCGATAACATACAATATTTGACTTCGTCTAACTTGTTTCACTAAGCATAATACCCTACAGGTCCATCTAAGTTGTTGCAGATGGTAAAATGTCATTCTTCTTATAACTGAGTAGTATTCCATTACACACACACACACACACACACACACACATGCATCTTCTTTATCCATTCATCTGTTGAGCGATGCTTAGGTTGCTTCCATATGGCTATTGTATTATAAATATGCTGCTGTGACCATTGGGGTGCATGCATCTTTTTTAATTAGTGCTTTCATTTTCTTTGGCTATATACCTAGGAGTGGAATTGCTGGATTATATGGGCTTCCCAGGTGACTCAGTGGTTAACGAATACTCCTGCCAATGCAGGAGATGCTAGAGATAAAGATTTGATCCCTGGGCCAGGAAGATCCCCTGGAGGTGGAAATGGAAACCCACTCCCATATTCTTGCAGGGAAAATCCCACGGACAGTAGAACCTGGCAGTCTGCATTCCATGGGGTCACAAAAGAGTTAGACACAACTGAGCACACACACACAGAGAGTAGTTTTATTTTTCATATATATTTTTTAAATTTTATCTTATTTTTTAACCTTACAATATTGTATTGGTTTTGCCATATATCAAAATGAATCTGCCACAGGTATACGTGTGTTCCCCATCCTGAACCCTCCTCCCTCCTTCCTCCCCATACCATCCCTCTGGGTCGTCCCAGTGCACCAGCCCTGAGCATCCTGTATCCTGCATCGAACCTGGACTGGCGACTCATTTCGTATATGATATTATACATGTTTCAAAGCCATTCTCCCAAATCATCCCATCCTCTCCCTCTCCCACAGAGTCCAAAAGACTGTTTTATACATCAGTGTCTCTTTTGCTGTCTCGTATACAGGGTTATTGTTACCATCTTTCTAAATTCCATATATATGTGTTAGTATACTATATTGGTTGTTTTTCTTTCTGGCTTACTTCACTCTGTATAATAGGTTCCAGTTTCACCCACTTCATTAGAACTGATTCAAATGTATTCTTTTTAATGGCTGAGTAATACTCCATTGTGTATATGTACCACAGCTTTCTTATCCATTCATCTGCTGATGGACATCTAGGTTGCTTCCATGTCCTGGCTATTATAAACAGTGCTGCAATGAACATTGGGGTACACGTGTCTCTTTCCCTTCTGGTTTCCTCAGTGTGTATGCCCAGCAGTGGGATTGCTGGGTCATAAGGCAGTTCTATTTCCAGTTTTTTAAGGAATCTCCACTGTTCTCCATAGTGGCTGTACTAGTTAAGGCAGTATATATTCTTTAAAAAACTTTTAAGTAATTCCATTGATTGGTCAGGTAAGGATATTAACCCAGATACAAATAACTGCTGGAATGGTTAAAGGCAAGGTTCTGAAGATGTAGTGGGAATTGCTAGGGATAATAGATCTGGTAGAACCAAAATGAAACAGCACAGTAATGCCCAGAGGTAGGACCACCACTCTCCTCTCTTTCGTCTTGCCCATCC